>NC_135783.1:153031446-153238946 GCF_051106095.1 Pogona vitticeps
GATCGTCATAAAGCGAAAATCAGTTCCCGAAGCAGGGAACCAATCATCGCACAGCGAAAAAAAACATTTAAAACATCGTTTTGCGATCGGAAAAACGTCAACATAAAGCAGATTCGTCATAGAGCGGGGTAATCATCCAGCGGGGCATGACTGTATTAACAAGGCATGGAATATTAACTCACCCTCTGAGAATTATTCAAACATAGACAGGAGTCCCATTAAATCCCCAAAAGCTGAGCTCTCCTCCACTGTCTTCATTTTAGCAATGATTTAGTAGTGGAACTAAGGGTCAAGCAATACTTAACATGAATTTTCTCTATAGATCCTCTCTTTCTCTTTCTCACTCTGTGGCACCTTTCTTTTTTCAACTTCTCTCTCCCTCTTTCTTCTTGTGTGTACGTCTCTCTGTAGATCCTCTCTCTGTGTGCCTTCTCTCTCTTTCCATCACTCCTATCTTGCTCACCCCCCTTCATGACTACTCTGTGGCTGAAATCTTATTGCTCAGCATAGTAAGTTGCAACTAACGTAGTACAGTTGAATCAATGGAACTTACTGTGAAGTAGACTCACCAAATGCTCCCTGGTTCTCTTATTCTAGTTGCCACTTACTTTGCTAAGCATCAGGATTTCAATCACGGAATAGCCACTGGGGATCAGAGAATAGGGGTTTAACCTGTGCTGGATGGAGATACACTCCCTCAACAGCTGAGGATTGTAGCTTCGGTGTATATCCTGCTGGGCTTTCTGCAACATGCTGTATGTGGCACCGCCTTAGAAGATGGTTCGGAAACTTCATATGTTTCAAAAGCTGCAGCCAGGCTGTTGTCTGGGATGGTTACAGGAAGCATATATCTCTCTTGTTACAACAGCTTCACTGGCTGTCGATCCATTTCCAAGCCCAATTTCAAAGTGCTGGTTATGATATGTAAAGCCCTATATGGCTTGGCTCCAGGCTATCTGAAGGACTGCATCTCCCCATATGAGCCTTCTTGGCTCTTAAGATCTCTAGGGCAGGTCCTGCTCTCAATTATACTGCCCTTTCAGCCGTATTTGGTAGGGATGCAAAAGAGGGTGCTCTCTGTCGCTGATCCCAGGTTGTGGAATACCCTCTGCCGGGAGACTAGGTTGGCCTCCTCCCTCTTGACCTTCTGATGACAGGTGAAGACTGTACTTTTTAGGCAGGCCTTAAACAGCTCATTGGATTTTGAAGAGTACTTTTAAGGTGTTTTTAACTTTTGTGATTAATTATTTTAATACTAATATGTGTTTAATTGTTTTAAATATATTAATGTATTATCTTTTTTTATGTTTTCTCTTTTAATACTTTATGAATTGCCTTGGCTCCTGTAACTGATAGGAAGGCAGCAGATAAGTTAAACAAACAAACAAACAAATACTGGGCTACGGTACAGTATTTCAGCCCATTTGTGTGTGTTTATTTGTTCAGAGACACTTATGCCTGAAATCCCAGTCTGCTGTCTTGCCCTGAATTAAACACAATTCACCTCAGTGAGACTCATCTGTTTCCTGAAGAACTGTCAAGAATTCTGGGCAATCACTACAAAGTATGTTAGTGCACTTGTGCAGCCAGAATTTATGAAACATTTTGGTGTAAATAACAACAAAACACCTTTGCTGTCCTGTGTCTTCTAAATGATAGGACAGGTGAAGTTCAGATTTTAAAAAGCTCGCAGCAGGAATAATTTCCTTTGAGGAAGCAGAAGTTGATACTTGAAAGATGGCTACTAAACGTGCTAAGAACCAACCAAAAAAATAGGATAATTGTGAACAGGCTGACTGGCTGGGTAGATTTAAAATTAGAAATCAGATCTTAAAAATACTTGTTCAGACTTCAAATCTGACACAGATCAAGGCAATTCTGCCATCATTTTGCCAAATACAGTCCTGAGTCAAGAACCTGTTCAGAAGTTTTGTTTGAACTTCTCCCTCCTAACAGAAATGCCGTTTGGAAGGTGGTGGTTGTTTTTTTAACCATTCTCAGGATATCTAATATCACATACTCTTTGCCAAGAAACGAAGAGTATGTGGCATATCTTTTGAGTGAGGACATCTCTTATGACACACACAAACAGACTTGGGCTTTGGAACTGAAATTTAAATTAGGAAGGACTGTTGCAGCTTTGTTATGGATTGAAAAAAACAGGATTTTGTTTTTAGCAAGATGCAACAAACTCTCTTGGGATGCTGAGAGGCCAAAGGGTTGAATGTTCATGTGAGGCCTCCCTTCATTCTCACCTCAGTTGTTTTATGGATTACACTGATGGATGTCCCATGTGTACAACCCAGAACAATTGCCCCCTTCTCTTAAGAAAACTGTATTTTTTATTTATATCTTAAAGTGGAGAAAATATCTTGTCAGTGTCCACAAAACAGTGCGAACAAACTCAGTTTGTTAAGGAAATCTCTAATAAAAAGCTGACTACTTTTTCAATGAACTGAGAGATGACGTCAGACTTTGATTAGCATGCCTGTTTTTCCCCCGATGCTCTCTTCCCAGTTTTCATCACCTGAGACATAGCTTTGCTGTACAGATGGCCTCTGCTAAACGAAGCATGTCAGAAGGCAGCTAGAGGCCTGATGGCACTCATCTTAGGGCTGAGTTGGACAGGCTAAAATCTCAGACCATAGCTGAGCAGGAAAGAATCTAAGCAGGTGGTCTTTGCTTCCCTCAAAGCCTCTGTAAGAATGCTCACAGCAAAATTTATATGTCTCACTGGTCCTGGAATTTGTTGACCTCTTATTCCTCTTCTCTGATACAGTGGGATGCAGCTACAAGGAACACTATTGAGTTTGCTCAGTCAGTAAAACTAAGTGACTTGGAAAGGATTCCTCGACAAGAAAGATGAGAGTGCTGATTTTAGGGAACTACTGTTAAGGAAGAAGATCAGGTTTCTAAAGCTCCATTAGGCCAGCTCTGTACAACTAGCTAAAATTTGATGTGGAAGGAAATGATTACATTTTCCTCATGTTTAAACTATTTAGGGTTTAAAATCTAAAAGTGATGAGGATTTTTAATGGGTTTGTTAAGGATTTTGTAGGCAAATCTGGCTATGACCAAAAATTGTTGGCTTGACATAGGAATATAGCATCTAAAACCCCATACATTTGTGAGGCATGTATTTTAGAGAAAGGAAATGAGCACCACATCGCATGTGGTTTTCAATAACAAGTAGGACAGAAAATGTACATATTAGAAGAATGCACATCAGCTCATATTAGTGCATCCAAATTGCCTACCTGTATTTTTTTTATTGTCACATATCTAGTATTGTAAATAGTAACACAAAATGTCAACATGAAGGGCACCATAGACTGACAAGGTAGGAGGGTGAGGTTAGACCACAAGCTATCATGCCATTATGTATTCTCACCATTAGTTATTGAAAAACATATTCTCTATCTTTCGGTTGGGAGGATTCCAGGATGGTCTGCAAAAAATAAATAAAAAACATTTAAAAATTGACAACCATATCTTTTAAAAAAGGAACCACAAACACACAAATTGTAATAATGTCAGCAGCAAATAAGAAGGCAGTGTAACTTCTTGTAACATTGTCTCATTCAAATGCCAAGACATCTGCAGTTATGTGCCATTTAGGCCTTTTGTGTGAATGCTGAGCTCATGAGTAATGCAAATGGTATCTCAATTCCAAGACTTCGGAGAGGTCCCCCTATGCACACAGTAACCTTTTCATTTGGAGTTTTCAAAGCAAATGTGAGAATGAAACCACCCCATTTTCACACAACACTGGCTGAAATGGCAGTATTGTTTTTCCAACACATCTTTCATTCCTTCCACAATGCTTTATCCACTTGCTCTCTCTCCTGCATAAGTCCTCATGCACATGAACTGCTGGATAGCTCAGTGGTTTAAGTATCTGGTTGTGGAGCCAGAGGTTGGAAGTTTAATTCCCCGCTGTGCCTTCTTGACAGGGGCTGGACTTGATGATCCATAGGGTCATCTAAGATGATCATGATGACACCATAACCTTATGCATGTCTACACAAAAGTAGATCCCATTTAGTTTTATGGAGCTTGTAGTTGTTCCTTGGCATCAACATCCAATTTATGATGACTAGAGATGGGGACGACTCACCATTTTGGTGAATCGTCTGGCTTTGTGGGTCATCAAAAGTTGATGACTCACGAAGCACGAAGTTGCCTCCATGAAGCAACGAATAACGAAGTTATTCATTGATTCATTGGGGGGGGGGTATTTTAAATACATAAATTCATTAATGTTTCTCCTTAATGTCATCTGCCCAATCCACAAAATCATCCCAGTCGAGGCTCTTCCGGGTGGCCATTCCAAGGGAGGCTCATAAATCCAAGAGGTAGGGCCTTCTTTGAAGTGGCTTCAACTTTATGGAACCAGCTTCCAGAGGAGCTCCGCCTAGCCTCTTCCCTGTGGACTTAAGCTGCAATTAAAGACATTGTTTTCAGGGAGGCTTTCCACACCAACCCCAGCTGACCACCTTCCTCTCCCTCCCTCTCCCCTTCCCTCCTCCTCTACCTTCCCCTCTTTTCCTTCATCCACTCTGAGATTAGTCAGTGCCATCTGGTTTTCTTTCTTTTTCTTTTTAGAGTTATTGTTATCAGTTTTAATATTTCTATTTTCATTTGTGTTTTCTGTTTTATGAGTTGTAACCCACCCAGAGTAGTGCTGTGACACTAATGGGAGTGGGATAAAAATTGATGAAAGAAAGAAAGAAAAAAGAAAGAAAGAAAGAAAGAAAGAAAGAAAGAAAAACGAAAGAAAGAAAGAAAGAAAGAAAGAAAGAAAGAAAGAAAGAAAGAAAGAAAGAAAGAAAGAAAGAAAGAAAGAAAGAAAGAAAGAAAGAAAGAAAGAAAGAAAGAAAGAAAGAAAAGAAAAGAAAAGAAAAGAAAGAAAGAGGATGGAGCAAACATATTTCCCATAATACATATTTTAAACCATGACTGAATAGGGCTTGTGAATAGCTAACTCCTGAGCAATAAAGTAACAATAAATCACAATCTAATGTGGATGTAAAAACTGGCTCCTGTTTGCTAGATAGATTCCTACAATTAGTAGAGAAAATATAAGAAACAGTCTTGTATCAATCCGGGCTATTTGCACATCTAATGAGGATCCAGATAGAGGTCATATTGATTGCCTTGTTTCCTGCTGGAGATGTCCAGGGAGATGCGGTAAATGGAGATGCCAGAGTTCAACTTCAGACCTTCGATACAAAATGCAATGTTTCTTCCACTGAGCCACATGTTTTTGCTTCTTATGAAAAAGTAGGCAATAAATGAGTGTTGCTGTCAGTTAGGATAGGAATAGCTAATCACAAAACAGAACTAACAATTTCTCAGAGATTCCCCATGGGAAGAGATTGTTGTTATCTTCCAGAATTAACTCAATCAGATTTAATACATTGTCTAGGCACTTGGGATATGCAAATATCAGTGGCAGAAACATTTCAGACAGCAGTTTTTATGTTAAACCAGAAATACCGCAAATGCTATCAGTGTGAAATTGTGTATTCTTCTTTGTACCCCAAGATATGTTTTGTTCTAAGCATGAGGTATACAAGCCAAATGATTCTGAGAAGAGTTTAAATATTTCCTATAGTCAAGATTTTCAGAAGCATTCCCACAGTAACTATAGAAGTACCGGACTGGCAGTTTGTGTTGATTCATCCTTGATGATGATCCACTTCCCAGGCCTGCCTCCACCAAAAAGCACCCACTCAGAGGCAGCGCTCCATCTTCCCTTTCCCGCCTTCTCTGGGCCCTGTCTCTGAGTGGGCACCCACCCAAGGAGGTGGAGCTGGAAAACCCCAAACACCTACCTGTTCAGCCAAAGGACAAACTGGCACAAACTGCTGGTTTGGTGGTTAACTAGGTTCTCCCCCATTTGTTTGTCTAACCCCTTTTTCTCTGTTGTTGTTTTCTCTATGTACAACAGTAGGCCTTTGTGAGCCCTGTTCTGGGCTAACCCATCCTATTTTTCTCTCCCCAGTCAGTCCCCCCTTCCAGCTCCCAGTTACCTTCTCTTATGTGTGGCCTCACCCACTACCTCCTTTGTACCTATATTTTAGGGGGCATATGCCTAGCTCTGAGAGTCCCCTGGACTGCAAGGAGAACAAACCTATATATTCTGAAGGAAATCAACCCTGAGTGTTCACTGGAAGGACAGATCCTGAAGCTGAGGCTCCAGTACTTTGGCCATCTCATGAGAAGAGAAGACTCCTTGGAAAAGATCAATGTGCCTGCACAGTCTGTAGTCCAGGAGTTGAATGTGGATGGATAGCACCAAGGCTCCTTCTTGCTTTCCATTTTTATGATGCTTTAAAGGAGAACTGTTCTGGAGAACCATTCAGCTAAAGAAGATCATATTCAGACCAAAGACTCTCCTCTGATAGCCCTTAAAAATCAAGGATTGTCTTCTATAAAGTTAGACATCGTCATCGTGTCCGACTCTTTGTGATCCCATGGACCAGAGCACGCCAGGCTCTCCTGTCTTCCACTGCCTTCCGGAGTTGGGTCAAATTCATGTTGGTAGCTTCAGTGACACTATCCAACCATCTCATTCTCTATCCTCCTCTTCTCCTCTTGCCTTCACACATAAAGCAGAAGAGCTGTATTATTGCTGCTTGAGAGTGCAGCAATGATCTTGTGCTGGCAAAGAAAAAAAAACCCTGACAATTTGTGGGGAAATTGTATGCCTTTAAAATGTATATATCTATGGCAGTAGCAAATGAATATTATAAATGTATATAAATGTATATATCTGTATGCTAGTAGCAGGCATCATGCCCTAGCTGCAAGACACGTACATAACTGCTAACTTCCAGTAACGGATAAATCATTGACCTGCTGTCTATTGTCTCTGGATAATGTAGTTAAAGTGTTCGTGTATTCAGGAACTTGTCTGTGTATTTGGATGGTATCTGTGCCTGTTTACTATTAACTGTCTGGTTACCAGCCTGTCTGTTTACCAACCACTCTGTTTACTGATGCCTGTGTATTCAGGAAATTAGTTACCTCTGTATTGATTAACTAGAGCAAATGTAGTAGGGGGATACAATAAAAGAAGAGGAGGCGGGGGAACAAGAGATTCCGCCTCTGAACAGCTGCCATACACTCGAGTGTCCCGTCTTTTCTTTTCCCCCTTGCTGGTCAAGGAGAAAGATCCCTGCCCCTGTGGCTTCATCTGCAAGACCCCTACTTTCCTTCATCTTGCAGATCCCGACAAAATGGTGCCCTCTCTGAGGTAATTCACCTCTCTGAGGTCCATTCTTGAAGACCACCTACTCATCACGCCCGGTGTGGAAGGGCTACAGCACGCGCATGCATCCTCTGGATCCCGATGAGTAGGACTGAGGTCAACTTTCAACAATTCGCACTCATCTTGCCTGGCACAGGCCCCAAGACGCGTCAATCATCCGCAAGGATCCCTCGGGTGAGTGGAATTTGTCAAGTAAGACGCCTACACGTTTAGCAACATGGGAACTTCTTTATCAAATCTTCAGGAACAATTTGTAGTGTGTACTTGCCTCCAAGACACACGTAACATCTTTTTCGATCCAGAATTTGAGGCTAATCTGATTAAACAACTCCCTCAAATTCTGCCTCCGCTCCCTTCAGCCTCTTTGGCTTGCCTGGAGCAGCATGAGAACAATTCCTGGAAAATCCAGGATGAATTGAAAGCATTGCCATCTCAGGCAACTGAGATTGATAACCATCCTTCAATGGATACAACAGGTGCTTGTGCAGAAACTGGTGTCATTTCTGCCCCTCCTGTCATTGAGGGAGCAGCAGAAACACAGAGAGATGTGCCAGCTGTTTCTGCTAGTTGTGAATTGTTCACAGCTCAAGGCATCCACAGACTGCAAAGCAGTAACCAGGATAATGGGATGGACTCTTTATCTGCCCCATGCCTTAATGACTGCAAGGCCTTGACAAAAGATTCCTTTCCACCAGCAGAAGGACTTACTTGCCTTCAAGAATGGCAGGATTTAGCATTTAAGCGTGTAGAAATTAATGCTGGTGCATCCCCTGATAGTCCTCTAATGTTTATGGGAGGAGCTGCATTTGCTACTGCTGTTCAGCAAAGCTTCATGACAACGGCTTTAACTCAAGCAGCAGAAGTATCTATAAACGCATTCCAATCAGCAAATCAAACTGCATGCCTGACTCCCTTCCTTGCTGGTCTGAAAGAAGCAGCAGCTACCTCAGTGACTCCGCCGGTTCAGCCAAAGTTGCATTATGTCCCAGCGAATTGGGACCCAGGCCCATATTTCTTTGATATCATAGACTGGGGGTACAAAAGCAGCTTTACAAGCATTTGATGGATCATATAAAGAAGGGGAGAAGGAAGAGAATCTAAGGGGGGTGGCTGCTACACCCAACATGAAGCTTGTTTTGAACTGCTTTTTCCATGTGCATAATCCTGTTTGAATGAAAAGTCCTACTCAGCCGGACATGGCAATTATATAGATCACCAAAGAATGCCTCCCACCTGGACAGTAGAGAGACTGATGCTGCATATTGGGGTGGGAGGAGGCGAACCAGAAAGTTTTCCCCCATCACCTTCCAATTTGGAGAAAGCATTGTTTACACTCAAGCCACTTGAAAGGATCCAAATGATGTCCTGCACACTCTAGGTTCCATGTTCTTAGAACTACAAATCCTATCATACTTTGCATTGCTGTGAGCATATGGGACTTCATACAAGCCTGCATTCCTGTCTCTGCCTTCCAGGAGTAACAGTGTCACATCCCTGAGAAAATGTTTGTTGCAAATGCTGTAAATTGTCAAAAATGTTTGTTTTTCTTTCTGCAGGATAAAAGTGCATGACATGTGTTTCCTCTGTTAGCCAGATCTTAGAGTATTGAATTTTAGAGAAGCAATTCTTAGTTTTATGCTCAGAATTAAATGCAGTTTTAGCCTTTGAGTTTTTTCTAATATGAATCTAATTTTGTTGTAGACACTGCATGTTTATTCTTTTACATGTCACAGTTTTCCTTGAAAATTATTTTCTAATGTAATACGAAAACTTTGTCTGTTTATCCCTGAGACAGAGAAGCATATTATTCCCTACAAGTAGGCCCCACAGTAGGCAATTTTGTACACTGTGATGCTGATCCATCTGACATGCTTGCCTGTAGAAACATATTTTCAGTCCAGGGGAAATTTAAGGGCACTAGCAGGCAACTTTTAATTCAGTCAGTTGTACAGTTTAAGAACTTTGCCCCAGAGCCAGGCAGATGCATACAGACACCATTTTTTACTACCCATCCCTCAAAATAAGTTGCTGTTCTTTTGCCAAGCTCTATATGTATCTCTCCAGTCAAATATCATACAAGAAATTCATGGTGCGTTTGTCTTCAGTGGGGAAGTTGTCTGTGTCACATATTTCTATGCAAAAAATCTGTATACCTTAAAATGTTTTGCTTTTGCCTCTTAGCAGTATATTGTGCTTATATATCTGAATAATATGTTTTCAATATGTTTTCTTTTCCTGAAAAGTATTAGGTACTCTTGTTATGCATATCTTATTATAATTGTACTTTTAGCTATCCAATATTGTGTTTTCTTTAATCTACACTGTAAATTTAATTCTCTTGCCAAGATTCCAGGTTTAATTCCATATGAACAATGTTTTAAAGTTGTAAAGAATGAGTTTTGCCTCTCAGTGCAACAAGGAAGCAGGTTTGGCTATTTGAATGCTTATTGCAGTGGCCTGGAACATTCCACCCTTGATACTATTCCGCCCTCTGCTGAAGATGAGCCTGACGTCATACTATCATACCTGGATTCGGAATTTTCAGGAGTTTACAACAGCCATTGTCTTCAACAAAATAAATAAAAAACGGTTGGGATGTGGGGAAATTGTATGCCTTTAAAATGTATATATCTATGGCAGTAGCAAATGAATATTATAAATGTATATAAATGTATATATCTGTATGCTAGTAGCAGGCATCATGCCCTAGCTGCAAGACACGTACATAACTGCTAACTTCCAGTAACGGATAAATCATTGACCTGCTGTCTATTGTCTCTGGATAATGTAGTTAAAGTGTTCGTGTATTCAGGAACTTGTCTGTGTATTTGGATGGTATCTGTGCCTGTTTACTATTAACTGTCTGGTTACCAGCCTGTCTGTTTACCAACCACTCTGTTTACTGATGCCTGTGTATTCAGGAAATTAGTTACCTCTGTATTGATTAACTAGAGCAAATGTAGTAGGGGGATACAATAAAAGAAGAGGAGGCGGGGGAACAAGAGATTCCGCCTCTGAACAGCTGCCATACACTCGAGTGTCCCGTCTTTTCTTTTCCCCCTTGCTGGTCAAGGAGAAAGATCCCTGCCCCTGAGGCTTCATCTGCAAGACCCCTACTTTCCTTCATCTTGCAGATCCCGACAACAATTGCTTTGTGTTTTCATTATAAGTGGTTAACAGATGAAAAAAGGAATCAGGTTCTGGTATTTTTCCCCTCCTTGGTGTCTCTTCATGGACTGTGAATTTGTAAATGCACCCATTCTTGGAGAGATCTGATCTGATCTGACCGTGGTGACACATGCGTTGGTTACATCCTGGCTGAGTCACTTTTCTTCTAAGGTTAATATCTGTGAGCCAAATTCACAGTCTGCTGCACTGATCAAGCAACTTCAGCAATGATAATATTGGTCCATAGGTTGGACTAAGACATAAAAAGACGTAAGTCCATGATGTAACTGTTTCAAACCAAGCTGTGAAAGATAATATTTGACCACCCCTAAGAAACTGATAATCAAAGGCCAATGAATAGAGATTTTTTCCCCAAAATTTTATAAGACATTGCAGAGACAGAGGACACTTATTCCTCAACAAACAGGATGAGCTCTTCCAGGAACAATTGTGTGTCAGGAATAAAGATGTGAAACTTAAGATTTGTTTGCAAAATTAGTTATCCTATGATAGCATCAGCTCTTGAAGTCACTCCAGTCTCATATTTGTCTGCAAGTTTCAAGCATTGATAAGAGGCTAAAGAGAGTTTAAAAAAAAACAGGACTGTAACTCCTGTTAAAATCACAGGCTCTTTACTCAGGATAAGTGGTTTTTGATATTAACAGCAACAACTGGATATTCTTATCTCTGGTAGTCCAAGATAGATGTAAAAAAAAGGATTTTCTCTTTATAGTCAACAATGATTCACCATTGATTGAAGTGTTGTTCCCAATATATAGCTCAACACAGGTTGAAACTCCTCATCTCTGCAGGCGGAGGTCATCTCCAGTTTAAAATCTGAGAGAGAGCTCAAATTTTGCAAACAAATATGAATTCAGTGAATGCCTGATTAAAGCCAGGACTAGCTGTAGAAAATTTCTCTGTGATGATAGCAGTGGTTTTAGTCCACTCATGCTCTCAGTGGCAACTGATAGGAAGCTTGCACCAGTTATATCAGTCTTGTGCCAGCATTTAGCCTTAGATGGAGTTTACCACCCACTTTGGGTTACATTCCTAAACAACCCGAGCCCAAAGAGTTCCAGTCATGGCTCATGGGGAGCTGCTACCCCTCTTTCACCATCCGTGGCCTTCAACTCTCTCCTCAAAGTTCTTTTCATCTTTTTCTTCTGGTGTGTTTTATGCAAGAGACAATTAAGTTATTCATTTCAGCTCATTTGTTAAGTAAGAATTTGCCAAAGTTAGTAGATTTTACCATGAAAAGAACTTGAGAACATAGCTGGTGTAGATGGGTGAAGTATTTTATTTCATCTGTTTCCAAAAGAATTTGCCAAAATCCACAAATTATATATTCAGGATAGAATGAACTTGAGGGTTTAAAAGAAAAATTAAATGCAGGAAAATCTGAAATGGACAGATTTTTCAATTCCTGATTCAGAGCACTCAGGACACCAATGTTGTAGACCCATCAGCCACCTAACCATAGTGCAGTTATCTGGTCTGAACTGAGCTATACTTTCTTGGCCGTCACCTGGCCCATTGTGAAGTCCACACAGTGGATCAATACCTCCATAGCCTCATCTGATTTGAAATGATGAAGGCAAATGTAGTTGGGTGTCAAAGAGGGCAACAGCAGATGGGCAGGCGATTAAGCAGCCCTCCCTAATCCTGTGAGCATCACCACAGTCTCCTGTGACAGCTTTTTTATTAACAATAAAATACAGTTAGTGGCATTAATCTCCTATGGAATATCTACTCTGTCCTTTTACTTCAGAGTGTGTCTCACTGAAACAAATGCAAGTAAATGAATTCCAGAGCAGTGAGTTTTACCTCAGAGTTTGTCTAGTTCTTTAAAAAAAAAACACCCAAAAAACCACAAAAAACCAATGACCTTAACTTAATCAGAGAAGAAATTATTTAGTAGTAGAAGACTTCAAACAGCTACATAGTTAAATTATCATTTTATTAAATATTTGCCTGGGCATGTGAAACATATTTCAGCGGCAGGTGGGAAAGGAGCTGGAACAAAACTCATCTTGGCTGAGCAAACATTTGACAATGTGCTGTGGAAAAAACCATCTGTCCTGGAAGGTATCAAACCGCATGAGATGTTCAGGGTGCTAAAAATACATAACTGATTCTTTCAGCGTGTTGCTTTTCTATTCACATGTTTAATATTAATAGAAAATCCAAATACAGAGAATATGTTCAATCTTTTTAGAAATATGAATTGGACATGAGCCAGCCAAATTCAAGCATTATCCAATCTCATTTTTAAGGGCAATGCAAAATTCTTACCTACATTACTCTCTCAGATACCAATACGATAGGACTGTATCATTTGCTTGCTTGCTTGCTTGCTTTTACATTGATGGGTCTTTAGGTGTTCATTTCTGTTTTTAAGAGACATGGCCATTGAAGGGCTACATTCTAAGGTAGTTCTTGTCGTCATCATATATGGTGAAGAATTTTGGAGCCATGTGATTCTTTCATCGTATTCAGAATGTTCAAATGGTGATTTAAAAGATACGTATAAGCTGGTTTGTTTAATAAACACACTAAGGACAATCTTTGTACCCATGAATGATAAAGGGGACTACAGAGAGTGTGACTATGAAAGCAAATGATATTGGTTTTGGACTTTTGCCTTAAAAAGGTGGAACTTCACTGTATGGTTGTAGTTTGAGGGAGAACTTCAGGATGCTTTGCTCTGGAACAACATGATAGTGACAAGTCAAACCCGGCCTCTCAGAATCAAACACTGTCCACTTTACAAGGCTGAAGCATGCTTGACTTACATACACTCTTATATGTTACTTGCCCAAATGGCCTCTTTCTTCTCCAGGTTATGGGTCTGCTTCCTTTGACCATGGCACTCTGGCAGAGTCCAAGATATTGCCTCCCTCATGCTCTATGCTAATTTCTGGCTGTACAGTGGTATCCACCAATGGCAAAACATATGCCCATGACATGGAGGAACCTCACCATGGTTTCCATTATTTTGCATAGCAACTATGAAAGAAGGTTTTCCATGCCACTGGTAATATTTAAAATGCAGGACTGTGATGAATTCTGGACACACATCAAACGTATGGAGGGGACTGATTTAGAAGCTGAGCACATGCTTTGCTTGTCAGTGGGCCAAGGTTCGATCCTTCACTTGTCTACATAAAATGGTCTTTGATAACAGGTATTGGGGAAAGCCTCTGTTTGAGAACCTGGAGAGCTGCTGCCAATTGCAATAAACAATACGCCTTAAGTTCCTCGTATACAGAGAAAGCCAATCTATTAAAACAAACAAACAAACAAACAAACAAAAAAACACTAGACTAGAGAGCCAGATCATTTGGCCTGGTATAAAGCAGAGGTGCAGAAATCTGCCAATTCTGCTTTCTCCCACATTTGAGATCATGAATTATGATAGTTTCTTCAAAAATGAAGAAAAAACCCTGCCCCATCTGCACAGACCAAAGTACAGATATTCCCAGCATGGAGAAGGCCTTATTGGACCTGTCTGCTATATAGGTGTTAGATTACAGATTTAGTGGGGGAGGGGGTTTACCTCCCCCCCACACACACACACACACATTCTTGGTCCTGCCTAAATTCTCAAAGATACTTTCACTTTCAGCATGTATATCCAAAACAAAAAGAAACAAAACTGGAGCAAAAATACTGTGGCACCTTTAAGACTAACAATTTTTATTTATTTATTTATTTATTTATTGACTCACTGAATGACTGACTGACTTATTTATTTATTCTTTATTTAAAATATTTTTACCTCATCTTTCTCCTTAAAAGGACCCAAGGTGACTTACATCATTAAAAAGGCAATATTTGAAAGCTAAAAAGAGAAAGTATAGAAATCTTTTAAAAGAATTAAATAAGTATTATATTAAAAATGGTAAATAAAATCAATACTGAAAACACAGGATTTCTAAAACGTTTCATTCCCCCCCCCCCGGGAAAACCACAAATGTGCACAGAATTATTAGCATTCTTGCAGGGGGGGGAGTGTCATTCTTGTGCAAGATTCCCTATAAAGGACATTAAGCCGTGCCAAACTTGACAGACTCCTGTTGAGAAGAACAAGAAGGAAAAGGGGAGGGGGACAGGGCAAACAAAATTGGAGGAAAAATTTTCATGGGAATCCAGAAATCACACTGATGCAGAACAAAGTCTTGGTAAGGAGTCTTGGGATAACCAGCCTCAAAAATTTACAGAAAATGAGAAATGTTTCAAGTACTCTCCACAGCCCTACAGGGAACACATTTGAACACGAGCACAGGTAACTATAAGGATGTTTTTTCTTTTGTTTTGTTTTTTTGCTACAGCACACCTGTTGTTAGACATCTGGACTTGAGGAGTTGTTGCAAATTAGAAAACAAACTTCAGCACAGAATTCCAACACTACAAGTTGCCACAGTGACCTGGTAAGATGTTGGTTGTGTGCCTGGTTCCACAGAACTGACACCTTGTTAGATCACTGTGGCAACTTCTATAGTTGGAACTTTGCCCAAGTGCGAATTGTGAACACAACAATGGCCCCTGTAGAGCATGTTCTGTTTCACATTCTGAAACCCAGTCCTTTACTGTGGGTGCAAAGGCACAAGGTCCTTTCTCAGGTCCTGAAAAGAGAAAACCTCATGGGGTCCCTTGGCTGTCTTGCAATGTTTCCTATACAATAGAAAAATATCTTTGTTATCGTTGTTTGCTTTAGATAACAGCTGTCCTTCAGATGTTTCCTTTTTCCATTTGGAGGGATGACAGCTCTGTCATTGACAGTTTCCAATTTCAGCTGCTTAGAGTCTCATTCCACACTTATACTGCTTTGTAAATCAAATATCTTTCATCCCAGTAGTTTGACATGACGAAGATCCTCTCAGCAAAGATCCTATGTGCCAGTTTGGGTCTAATTTTTGTGGATGGAAAACAGCTATAACATTGACAGTTTCCCACTTAGCTGGTGAGAGCAGTGAGGTAATCCTTCTTCCTCACAGAAGAAGCTTCTGCCTGAACTTGTCTGCTGTTCTTTGTCGTACAGGCAGCCTCACCTGTGTTACCGACACCAAGTGGTTGCTTTCCCTCTTGAACGATCTTCGTCCAACCCACAACTCACATTGTTAGGAAATTTATTTTCATTCATTCATTCATTCATTCATTCATTCATTCATTCATTCATTCATTCATATCCCACCCATCTGGTATATTCCACCACTCTGGGCGGCTCATGCCTAGTATAAGTGGTACTATTTTGAATTAGCTTGCTATGTTAGATATCAATAAACTTGTAAGTATCAAGTCATAACCTTTTACTAATATAATGGAAAGGAATGTGTTGAATGTGTTGTTAAAAGAATTTAGGAAAACAAGAATAGAGTGACACAGGATGAGACAGCAGAGAGAAAAACCTAAACGTAATAAAGAGGTCAGAGGTCAGCTGAGGTAGACATTAGCTACAACTAGTTAGGCATCCTTCAGTCTCGAAAGACTATAGTAACGTGCTCTGTATGGAGGACTTGGAACAGCGTCTAGTGTGGCTGAGGAGGCCAATTCGAGAGTGACAATCCCTTCCACACTGAAGACAAATCCAATCTGTCCCCTGTCCAGCTCCCTGGTTTTGCTGCTTTTGTGACTTCCTCTTTGCCTCGGCCTGCTGGACAAGGGTCTCTTCAAATTGGGAGAGGCTGCGATGCAGTGCCTGCCTCCAGGCTGAATGCTCAGATGTCAGGGTTTCCCATCTGTTGAGGTCTATTCCTAAGGCCTTCAGATCTCGCTTGCAGACGTCCTTGTATCGCAGCTGTGGTCTCCCTCTGGGGCGATTTCCCTGCACTAATTCTCCATACAGGAGATCCTTTGGAATCCGACCATCAGCCATTCTCACGACGTGCCCAAGCC
This sequence comes from Pogona vitticeps, assembly GCF_051106095.1. Lineage (NCBI taxonomy): Eukaryota > Metazoa > Chordata > Lepidosauria > Squamata > Agamidae > Pogona > Pogona vitticeps. The sequence goes on from NC_135783.1 coordinate 153,047,789, forward strand.
AACGTAGACGTCGCTGTTTCAGTAATGTATTCATGCTGAAAATTCCAGCTCGTTCTAGGACTACTCTGTTTGGGACTTTGTCCTGCCAGGTGATACCAAAAATCCGTCGGAGGCAACGCATATGGAACGTGTTCAGTTTCCTCTCCTGCTGTGCACAAAGGGTCCAGGACTCACTGCAGTACAGGAGTGTGCTTAGGACACAGGCTCTATAGACCTGGATCTTTGTATGTGTCGTCAGCTTCTTATTGAGCCATACTCTCTTTGTGAGTCTAGAGAACATGGTGGCTGCTTTGCCAATGCGTTTATCCAGCTCGACATCCAGAGAGAGGGTGTCAGAGATGGTTGAGCCAAGGTACACAAAGGTACCTAAGCTACAATAGAGATCAACTATACTAGCTAGATGAGGAATGCAGATAAGATCAGTGACACATGACTGGTAGGGTATATAAATGCTAGCACACATATGTAAACTCTGAGACACATTGTTCAAGTATTAACCCATATGTTCTCCTTTATTCTGCAGAATAAATAGTTTAAAGTGCTTTTGTAGTGGATGTTCTTTTCTCACTTGAGGGTAACTGGATCTAGCCTGCCAGATGTTCCAATTGTTAATTTTTGCAACAATATTTTGCCTGAGCACAGTTGCAGGGAGTTGGGAGAGGAAGGAAAGAAGGAAGCTAGTAGGAGTTCTGCCTACAAAGCCAAGGTCCATCAAATTCCCAAAGTTGAGGGTGTTGCGTAGCATTCCCCATCCCAGGCAATAGCATTTTGTTTTCAACATGTTTAGGGGAGGATGTCCTTGCAATCCAGAATTATACAGTACAAATGTTCACAGGAACGTGGGGAAAAATTTGTTCAGGCCACCTACAAACCAGCTCATGGTGGGTCAGTTTTTATTTGTATGGCAACTATTTGGACACAGATCAGAATGGACAGTATTCACAAACCCCTAATGTTTACCATGCTTTTTGTTGTTGTTGTTGTTTATTTGAGAAAAAGAGGAGGTGAGAGAAATGTCCATCTGTCATAGCATAAGATTTCCCTCATCCATATATCTTGGATTTAGCATGCTTTGTTGGTAATTAGAAGGCAAACATGGGCTTACTTTCCAAGTTTTATTACTGAAACACTTATCTGTGAAGTAATCCCACTGTGAACAGGCAAATGAGTTACTTGTTTGGAGTTTACATTCCCTTTAATATCTAAGTTGATGCACAGAGAAATTGTGGGAGACACTTGAACTGAATTTGAATGTTAACTTATTTTTCCTCCTAATAAAAAATAAGAAAGGGAATGGGAAAGCCACAGAACAAAACATGAGAACAATTCTGTAGGTCGGTATTTACACACAAGGGTTTCTTCTAAGTACATTCATTAGTAGTAGTAAGGAATGCACCAACACCACCCACCCACCCCGACATCCTGAACCTGCAACATTTGGCTTTCTCACAGAACACTTCATATGAAAGTGGAAACATCTGTAGAAAAAGAACATCTATATCACTGCGACCGCAAGATCACTGAAAAAGCAACAAATATTACAATCACAATATTTGTTTGGAGGGACAACCAAATCTGTATCAGAAAACCATCCATCAACAAACCCAATTCTGTATTAATTAGACTCTGCCATTAAATCATCTTGTAGGGATACTGTTTATCAGGGACAATTTGGAGTCCTAATATAGCTTTGCCTTGTCATGATCATTATGACAAATATCGCTCTGCTTTCCGTGAAAAATCAATTGCCTAAGTCTCCAATCTGATTTCATTGCCTCTTTCTCAGACAGCTCTATAGTTCTAAAATATCTGATTGTCCTCTACTTAGCAGCTGATTCATTTAGTAAGAGCATATTATTTATTTCTAAATAAACACATTTGTATATTCCCTCCTTTAGAAAGGTTAATTATAACCTACGTTGGCAAAAACATTCATTTAGCACTGGAGACCATAGTTATTATGAAAAATACTCAGCTAAGGTATGAGAAATGCAATCTGTATTCTACGCAAGAAATTAGTATTATTTGTACATACACATTGGAAGGTGGGGTCAGTAAAGTAGTGTCTTTTATTGGAAGCATTGTTTATAATACAATGTGCAAGTTCTTGGTTTTTAAGGAACTCTCAGCTGAACTATTTCATTGTAAAAATGGGATGGAAATAAAGATGATTTAAGCAATTTCTTACCTGTCTTGCACACAGGACTCCAAATTTATAACTATTAGAGCAATGACAGGATGGAAGCCATGTCAGATCCTTGAAAAAGTAATTTTTTGATGACGTAAGGTAGCCAGGGGGAGCCTTTTCAGACCCAAGAGCATAATGCAAAGTGAATTCACACAAATGGTCCTTTCCCTGAAGTCTTTTTGCTGATGTTCTGCTTGTTTCAAGCCATTTTAAGCTACAATAATCTCTTTCCAATTTATCTGAAACATCTGGTTTATGCACACCTCCTCTACATTCCCTGGTCCTGAAATAAGACTAATTTAATTTAAAACCCCTGAGTGACCCGGTTAATAGAAATGAGATCAGCGTGGCAGCTAAAATCTAGATTTAACCGCTGTAGGTTAAAATATCCTATACAATGCAAACGTGGGCTGCATCTGAACAGTCACTGATTCAGGTAGATCTCTCCCACAAAGTGGCTCCAATAGCACTTTTGTTTTTCTCACTGGAGGGCATCCTTGTTTCCTCTCACCTTTGGCCTGGCTGCTGCAGTTTGGTGTCCCAAGTAATGCAAAGGAAGGACTCCATTGTTGCAGCTCAGGTTTGAATCAAAGGCACTCGATAAGAACAGCCCAATCCTGCTATGCTTTAGGTGCAAGACTGGCCTGGGACCTATTGTCCCCTCCTGCATTGCACATATACAGAAGATGACTGGCCTCCTGGATGAATCTTACTTCAATATTGGTCATAGTGACAGGCCAGATGACCAGAAGCCTAAATCTCCCTAAGAGTCCTATAGAACTTTGCAGATGTCCAAGGAAAGATTCAGAAGCCTGTGTTCTTCACAGCTGGCATGTACTGTATGAAAAAACTTAAAATCTAATCCCCCAACAAAGGTTTTTCCCCTTTAATGGCATTCTCCTGGCATCATTTATTCCTCGGCTTGATTATTTTTTCTGCCAATTAATTATGCCCTTACCATTCCTTTATCAGTTAAAGCAATCTTCTCTGCAAGGCTTGGAAATCTAGGGCTTAGATGTCCAGGAATTTTTTTATATATAGAAATCCCAAGTGTTCTAGCAGAGTTTGTAACTTCAGAAGTTTTGTAACTTAATATCTGGCAAGTTGCCATTTTACTGATAACATTATTGTTTTGACTAAACCTCTGGTAAAGTCTGGAGTAATATAAAGGCACTTGATCTACAAAAACTATCAGACCTACATATGTCACTTCTAATTTGTAACTAAAATATCATTCAGCTGTCAGAATGTTATGGTGGAGTGACCTTGTTTAGCTTGAGAGCCATCCAATTGTTTTGATTGCCTATAGTAAATTATTTCCAAGCAGTACTTTTAAACGTGCTTTCGCTTTCAGAGCTTTTTTTCTATGCACCCTCATTTTGCTACATAATTTTAAACCGTAACAATAGCTTCTTCCACCACATTTGAGGGCAACAAGATAGTTGAGGGACTGGAATAGCTGTGCTTACCTCTGTCTTCCAACTTCCACTTACCTCTTGTCTTCCAACCAAAGGTCATGGATGGGAATGAAGAATGGGCATCCATGGGTCTACTACTCTTCCCACCCCCATAGCATCTGCTGTCTTACTCTGACTAATGGTAGGACTGGCCGTCTACAGAGGTGCTAGAAAGAACAGCTAGATGAAGGCAGGTTAGAACTGGCAATTGAATAACAGGACTTGCATAACTTTGTAAATTGTTTTGCCCCTGTGCGGATGTGTGGCATTTTGGATCTGCTTCAGGTTTCAAAGGCTATTTTGCCAGTACTTTCAAGGACCAATGCTATACCATTAGGTAAAGATGGTTGAGAAATTTAACAGATGGAATTGAACATATTATGCAGTGTGATAGTGTTAGCCAACTATGGAAAAGGAAACAGGTGAGTAAATCAGAAATGTACGACTGCAGTTCAACAGAGGTGGACAGTTGCAACTCACCTGCAAGGCGAAAATGATCCACCATAGGGCAAATAGAGAAACTGGAATGACAGCAGAACAGGAGGAAATAGTTTTCTTTTTAAAAAAATAGTAACACAAAAACCCTTTGCCAAACCTTTCCCAAATTTGGCAGAGAGCAAGAGCAGAAAGTCTGATACATCTGTGAAAAAGTTTATGCTGTTCTGAAGTCTAGTTTCAAAGTTATAATTTTTGGGGGCTGTCCTCATTTTCAGACTTGCCTTATTGAATGTAAATTTGCTCTGCTGCACAAGTTGCAGCCTTATTCAGCTATAAGTAACAACTGATGTGAAGTGAGAGTAATCAAAACCTAAAATTTGTCAGGAGGGAAACCTATAATTTGCCAAGATAATGCATCATGAGAAAAGATAATAGATCAGATTGTGAATACACATCTTACAATGAGCATGGAACCCGTTCTAGGGATGTACATCCTTTCTTGGTTCCTCCTTGCCACAACATTGGTGGGTTGGTGGGTTGTTTGTTTCTTTGATTTTGCTTCACTGATATTTTTTACATTTTCAAGTCACTTTTTAAACATGTCTGCTAAATGAGTATTATCCAAAGCTGTTACTAAAGTTGCCTTTTTTGCATGAGTTAGCAAACACAGTGGCACTGGTTGGGGTGGTTGTGTCTTGCTTTGCACTTAACTTCACAAAGGGAAAAGGCATGCATCTTATGCTAAGACATTTTGCAGCAGATGGTAGAAAGCACAACAGAAAAGTGTTTGCTGTCTTACTCTCATGCTGGAGGGGAAGGTGTAGAGAATCCACATCAGGATATCTTATAGTCATTTTTCAGCCAAAAGTGAGACAACGGCAAGATTTTCTTCACAGCTCTATCATACAGTGATGCCTTGCTTTACGATTGCCCTGCATTACAACAAAACCACATTGTGATGATCCTTTTGCGATCGGTTCCCTGCTTCAGGAACCGATTCTTCACAAAATGATGATTTTCCTCCATTTGATCAGCGGTTTCAAAATGGTCACCGGGTAAATAAAATGGCTCCCCACTGTTTTCTGGGACAGATTCCTCACTGCACAGGCACCGAAAATGGCCGCCCTATGGAGGATCTTCGCTGGAGAGTGAGTTTCCAGCCCATTGGAACGCATTGAAGGGGTTTCAATGCATTTCAATGGGCTTTTTATTTTTGCATTACGATGTTTTCGTTCTACAGCGATTTCGCTGGAACGAACTAACATCGTAATGTGAGGCTCCACTGTATGCACAGAAGTAAAAACGAAGGAAGACTCTGATATCTGAAAGAAATAGGCCCTCCTCACACTACCCACATTTCCAGAACTCTGTACATGCCACCTGCTTGGTTGAAATATTTGTATTTTTTTCATTCTCTCTTTTTCTCTCACACAAAATAGTGTACACATTATCTGTAAATAACCCTAGCCCTACATATTATGATGAGAATACAGGGACATGGCAGCTGTTCTCTTTCCAAGATGATCCATCCTTAGAAGGGAAATTCAGTTTCTCACTGCAACATTTAGTCCCCTCTGAGATATTTAATCGATGTAAGGCTGCCATGTTATGAATCAGACATTCTTCTGCAGCAGACAAGAAGGTGGTCTTTGAACTTTGCTTTGTCCCAGCCTCCATCAGTTCTCTTCCCACACCAGAAAACAGAGCAGTCAGAGATGGAGGTGAGTTGTGGTCTATTCCACTAAGAACTGATGAAAGGTTATTGTCTGGCAGTAATTCATTATTAGGACTCTGCCAGCAAGAAAACATTTCCTGTGATGACTCAGTAATAAGAAAGCCAAGCGTGTTGGGAAATAGAATGCTAAAGAGAAGTCTACTGTACATCAGTGTGCATCTTTCTTTTATTTACAACAGCAAAAAGGTACCCACCACTGCTAGTACATGAATAGTAAAGGATCCTTTGATTTTCATGTATCTTCTGCATCACATCTTCTAGATAGTATAGCTCTCTTCATCCAAATCCCAACATCCAGGCTGACAGCTGTAATCTGTCATTGAATGAGACAACCATGTATGTTCTTCACTGCACTTTTAAAAGCATTCCCAGATTACCCAGCAGGCTGCCTGGATACAACTGGGGTTTCGGAAAGGCTTAAAGTACCAAACACAACTGAAATGAAATAAATGAGGCACCACAGGGGTAAAAAGAGATGAAGAAGGAAAAGGCATTTTATTATTGCTCGGCAAATACCTAGCATGTAGCAAAGCTGAGTCTTTAAAATTAAAAAAACAACTTGAATGGTTCAGCAATGCTGAAGGATGATATTAATCATGATAATATGTGGATGATGAGGTGGTAGTCCTAGATTAATTATACTCGTCGAGATGGTTCACAATATTTCAGTCTTTCCTTAGAATTCTGTTTTTCTCCTGTGACACAAGGGAGTCACGCAAATCCTGTTCATGTCACCAAACCAGGATGTGAGCCTAATGCACTCTTTTGCAAATGCTGGCTGCTGAAAGATGAAATCGGGCATCTGGTGATCTGTCAGGCCCTGCATTCTAACAAGCAGCCTGGGCTCTGGCTCAGAGGAGGAGGAGGGAACAGCAAGACCTGTCAGCCCAGCAGCACCAAAGGACAGAGTTGTGAGAAACCAGCTCAAGTCCCAGTATCATGGCCAGGGTTGAGCCTCAGCCTGAGGCTTTCAGATCAAGATTCTTGAGCCAAGGACTCATGATTTGGGATCTCATGAATCCATACAGTGATGGTTCAGTCCCTGAAAATGAGCTAGGCAACCTGGTCAGTGGTCAGGCTGACTGGGGTATTTGGGAAGGTGTCACCAAGAATACTTTCCCATCTCTGCAAATATCTTATGAGCCAGCATTCCCCTTTGAGACCAGAAACTCTCTTCTCCATGTGAATGCTGTTAGAAATAGTTAAGATCCGTGCGTGTAATGATCACTAAGGAAGAAGTGATAAACCAATAGCTAAGCAGGCATCTTGTCCCTTCTCGACTTTTCTACATGCCCAACTGCTGTGCATAGTGTTCTGCACCTGATGCCTTCACAGAAGTCAATCGACAGCTGTTGTTCTTTTTTGTTTAAGGGAGGTAGCATACCATAATGGCAGCTAGCATCCCTGCAGGTACAAAAGTCAGCTGTAACATCTTCTGCAGTCATATCTAGATTTTTTTTTCCTTTCCCTGCTGCATTCTCTCTCAATGGATTTCCTGGAGAAATAAACACAAATAAACACACTCATCCTACATCAAAGACTCAGGGCATTTCATAAGCAAGATCAGCACCCTAAAACTCAACCCTAGGGATAGACTGGTCAGTTTTGATGTAGTATCCCTGTTCACTAAGGTACCGGTAAAGGACACCCTGATACTCATCCAGCAGATATTTCCAGAAGACATCAAGGCCCTCTTCCAACACTGCCTTACAACCAGCTATTTCCAGTGGGATAATGAATTCTACGAACAGACAGAGTGGAGTGGGCATGGGCAGCCCTCTCAGCCCAGTTATAGCAAATTTCTACATGGATCATTTTGAAAAACTTGCCCTGGCTTCGGCACCCCTCGCACCCACAGTCTGGTTCTGATATGTGGATGACACCTTCACAATCTGGAGTCACGGTGAAGAAAAATTGGAAGAATTTCTCAACCATCTCAACAGCATCCACCCAAATATACAATTCACCATGGAAAAAGAAACAGAGGGCCAACTCCCGTTCCTAGATGTCATGGTCCTATGCAAAACTGACCTCCGACTGGGACACAAGGTCTACAGAAAACCCACCCACACAGACAGGTACCTACACAAAAACTCCAACCACCACCCACGGCAAAAAAGAGGCATAATCAAAACACTGGTAGACCGTGCAAATCGGAACTGTGAAGCTCAGTTTCTCAACACTGAACTCGACCACCTGAATTGGGCCCTACAGGCAAATGGCTACTCCAAAAATGAAATCACAAGAGCCATCAAACCAAGAAAACAACACGGAACTGAAGAAGAAAAACAGCCACCCACAAACAAAGTATTTCTGCCATACATCAAAGGAGTCACAGACCACATGGGGAAACTTCTGGAAAAACACAACCTAAAAACCGTATTCAAGCCCACCACAAAAATACAACAAATGTTACGGTCAGCAAAGGACAGAAGGGACCCCCTCACCACTGCAGGAGTATACTGGATACCTTGCAGTTGTGGCCAGGTATACATTGGAACCACAAAACGAAGCATCCACACCAGAATCAAAGAACATGAGAGACACTGCAGACTAAAACAACCAGAAAAATCTGCAGTAAAACAATGCCCTAAAACAAACTGGACATGAAATTCTATTTCAAAATACTGAAATACTGGACAACACCAGCAATCATTACGTCAGACTGCACAGGGAAGCCATTGAAATCCACAACCACCAGAAAAACTTCAACAAAAAAGAGGAAAGTTTGAAACTCAACAAAACTTGGCTCCCAGCTCTCAAAAATACAGCATGCAAAAGGTCACGAACTCTACCCAACCACAAGGTCAAGGGGATCACCACCATCAACCACAGTGACAGATAATCTCCTTATCACAACAATACACCCACAACAAAACACACTAATCACCCATCCACAGAAAACAATACACCGACAACAATACACACTAATCATCCCAACTCACAGCCATAAATACTCCACGCCCTAGCCAAACTACACCAGAGCACAGTTTGCTGTCCTCTGAAGATGCCGGCCACAGAGACTGGCGAAACATTAGGAAAAACCACCTTCAGATTACGGCCAAGAAGCCCGAAAAACCCACAACAACCAATAAACACAAACTTTCTCTTCTGTCCAAGTAAGAATTTCTACAGAAGTTGCTCTAATTTAACATCCATAAGATCCCTTCTCTCCTCCCCCCCAATTAGCCCACTGCACTCCCCACCAATTCTTGCGGTATTACTATTCCAGTGATTCACCCGGAAGGAATTACAGTATCTGAAAGAAAGAGGAAAAGAGCTTGGGCTGATGCGTTCCAAGCATCGCCTCTTGGCACCTCTCTAGCCCATATAACCACAAGGGAGATTTGGAAATAGATGTCGGGAAAGGCTAGTTTTCCTTTTGACTCTCTGACCTTTACTTCCTTCTTATTGCTAGGATGATATTCTTGGGGTTTACCTATCAGTCTTCCTTATTTCAACTTTTTTTCATTTTTTTGTAAGGAGCAGATCTCACGTCTCTCTTTCTATCATGATCTCCTGTAGCAAATGTCTGTCTAGAAGGATTAGAATTTAAGCTTTCCTCTCTGAAATGTAACTTTTTCAATATAGTATAGTTTCTTAAATTTAACTGCTTATCCTATTTTTCTTATAGATCTGCAGCACGACTGAACACCCATGCAGATATCTATTCAGTATGTATTCTGTTACTAAGACAGAAACATTAATATATTCCTATTTGACATGTTGTGAACAATGACGACAAAATACACAGAACACCAAGTGTATTTATTTATGGTTATTTGTAAATCACTTAAATCCAAAAACTTTCAAAGTACTGTGTTTCCCCAAAAATAATAAAGGTTCTTATATTAATTTTTGCTCCTAAAATGCATCAGGGCTTATTTTCAGGGGATGTTTTATTTACAGTCATGTCATCTTCTTCTGGTTGCTGCACAATGCTGCACAATGGTGGAGGGTAGGGTTTAACTTAACTGGGGTTTATTTTTGGGGTAGGGCTTATATTACGAGCATCCTGAAAGATCATACTAGGGCTTATTTTCAGCTTAGGTCTTATTTTCGGGGAAATGAGGTATTCTACAACAATGTTAAATATTATATACGTAATGAGTACATACACAATATATACACAAAACAGAAATATACAACAAGGAAATTAACATACAATATTTATGTGCTTCATGAAATAGATAAAATATACAGGGAAGGCTTGCATAGATACTGCGTTACAAAAATCCATCTTTGAAGATATCAGAGGTTGGACCCCTGTAGCTAATCTAGTCCCTGTCCAAGAACCATCACAAGTGGCATATACAGTAAGGCACTCTGAGCCACTGAAGTCACCTGGGACTCTAGCAACAAAGATGCATCCAGGAGTATCCCCAGGCCATGCACGTGACCCTTCAAACTCATTCAGAATAGGTAGGCTACTTATCTCCTGGACATGGGAACTACTCACTCACAAGATCTCCATCTTCCCAGAATTCAGCGTTCATTATATCCACTTATGCTCATATTTATTCCAACATTCTTAGACTTCTGATAACTTCTCTTTTACTTCATTTCATGGGAAGTCTACCCTGGGGTGTTTGCAATACTAAAAGCCCCATAACAGATGGAGTATGAACCAGTTAGCTGTCTTCCACTCCTTTTTCTCCGGCTGTTGTGCCTATACTGTCCTCTCCTACTTGAAAAGGAGAAATACTTCTTCGCATGCTCACCTCAATGGGAGAGATACATGTGGTTCTGTCACATGCCACTGCCATCTGCTTGAATGAAGGAGAGATGGAACTGCCTACCTGAGCTGGAGAAATTGGCCATTGTGACCTCCTGCTGATGCTGCCTGCCTGAAGAGGAGAAACTAGCTATTGTGACCTTGTCATGCTGGTGATGAGGGAGAGGAACACATATTGAAAGCAGAAATCCTCCCCTATCTTGGCCATCATAGAAATGCCCGCTTTTCTTCTAGTCACCTGCAGTCTGTCATTTTGTCGCAGACTGTGCCCAGCTCTGCCAAATTGGGCATTGCAGCCTCTTTCTGGTAAAATCTGCCAGATATAGATAGATAGATAGATAGATAGATAGATAGATAGATAGATAGATAGATAGATAGATAGATAGATAGATAGATAGATAGATAGATAGATAGATAGATAGATAGATAGATAGATAGATAGATAGATAGATAGATAGATAGATAGATAGATAGATAGATAGATAGATAGATAGATAGATAGATAGGAATGTTAAGAATGTTAAGAAGCTTGTGTCTTTTCTAAGGTGTAAAAGGCAGCCTTCTCAGAACTCACTATATATGTGAGCTCTGGCCTCACAAGTTTTAGACCAGTAGGAAGGCTGCCTTTTGCACCTGAGAAAAGGCACAAGCTTCTTAACACTCCTATTTTGCCGCCCTCTCAATCACAAGTTGCAACCTCTTCCATCAAGCAGGCAGGCAGCACTATTTACCAGTGCTTTCAGAACAAGGATGACTGTTCTCTGTCATCTCCTTGTTAGAACTGAGGGCCACCACATGGAGCAAGGCATTTGAGCTGCTGAGGAATAGGAATAAAGAGATGGGTGGGTGGGTAGGTAGATGTTTTTTAAGTCTATGTAGATTAGTACTCTTAGGTTTTCCTTCCTCCTCCATTTTATAAGATTACTTCCTGCTTCTCCATTCCCCTAGCTAGAGAGAATCAGAGTTACATTGTTTCCCCATTATTATTTTTTTAAACTACATTATATGTTGAGAGAAGACTACATAACTTCCACATAATGTCTGTTCTGCAGTCCAGCCAGTTTTAGAGCCTGTCAATGGATTTCCGGGGGTGGGAATGAAATAATCCTAACACTGTTGTTGCATACTATCAAGCCAGAGCTGGCTAATGACAAACCTATCAGACAAGGACCTCCAAAAGGTCTTAACAGCTCTGCTCAGGAACAGTTAGAGATAAAATATATCTTCATCTGACATTTTTGCCTATGGGAAGCCATTGTGTTTCTGCCCTAACAGGAGATTCTTGCTCAGAGTATAGCTTGTGCATCAGGACAATCAAATGTTGTGATGTGCCCATTTATTTTAGAATAATCCATAACATTTCATGATCTGCATAGTTAAAGGCTTTATGATACCAGTAAAGCACAAGCCGGGTTTCTTCTAAAATTCTTTAGGACAAACCCTTTTAAAAATCCATCAGAGGAAGCTCTTCTCAAACTCCACATTGCAATGGATTTTTCCCTGTCTATTTTATTCACTATCCAGTTTTCACACAACAATTGAGAATACCCATAATCTAGATGGTCTTGGTACGTCGTAATGAAGCCTCTCTGGGCTTTGTCTGTTTGCCAGTATTTTTCCTGGAGAATGAAAGCCACAGAAAATTTACCAGCAGCTGGTTCCTGGAAATAAAAAAGGACCAGAAAAACTTGGGAAGTATCATAGTCCATTCCAGCAGAGATCAATGAAAAACTAATATTGAAAGAAAAATGAGAACTAAATTCTAATAAAAATCCTTAGAAGCTAAAACAAAACTAAAATGTTATGGCTGAAAACCCAACAGAAAATTGGAACGCGCATAGGCCATTATTTCAGTGGGGATCTGGTGAGTCTACTCTGTTAAGTTGCATTAATTCAATAGGCCTACTCCAGTAGTGACTTACTAGACTAGCAATAGTGTAATACACATTTGCGCACATTAGAGTAGGCCTATTAAATCAATAGGGATTTAGTAAGTCAGCTCGTCTGAAAGTTCCATTTAAATGGACCTATTCTAGCTGCTAGTTACCATGGTAAAGTACCAGTAAGTTACAGTAGGTCAATTTGAATCAATAGAACTTTAAAGGTTCCCCTTGACAATTGTCCAGTCGTGTCTTACTCTAGGGGGCAGTGCTCATCCCTGTTTCCAAGGCGTAGAGCCAGCATTCATCCGTAGAAAGTTTCTGTGGTCACACAGAATGCCGTTACCTTCCCACTGTGGTGGTACCTATTTATCTACTCGCATTTTTACATGCTTTTGAACTGCTAGGTTGGCAGGAGCTGGGAAAAGCGACAGGAGCTTACTCCACCCCGTGGATTCAAGCTGCTGATCTGTCAACCTCGCAGCCCAGAGGCTTTGCAGTTTAATCCACAGTGCCACCATGTCCCTGAACAATGGAACTTACAGAGAAGTAAACTGACCAAGTCCCCATTGATTCAATGTGGCAGCTCTAATGGGATTTACTATGCTAAGCAACAAGATGTTGGCCAATGTGTTACACACTGGACATACAACTCATAAAAAGACTTCTGCTAGATGATATGGAATGTCCATGTAATCTTGCATTCTAGTTTATAAAAAAGTGTTTCTGGAATACCCATAAGGAGAGTTTAAAGTCAACAGCTCTTCCTCATTTTACCTCCCCTTCCACACACAGTGTTCAGATTATCTTGTTAGCCATAAGTAAAAGGTCAGTGAATGACAGGTCAAAATGTAAACAATAAACAGATGTTTTTTCCTTGTCAATTCCAGTTGTCCTGAGTCAAAGCGACACCTCGATGAAGAGGTCTCCAGTTGTGCAAAGTTCCTTGTTCTGTAAGCAAGAATGAGACAAGGAGCAATGTTGGAGTTGTTTTTCCTTTGTCTTCAAGGTCTTTAGGGTAGATCATCTCGCCACAAAACCATTCTCCTTTCTCTTTGAGAAGGAAAGCATTTTCACAGACAGAACCAGCAGAAAACAACCAGCAAATTGTTCAAAATATGGGGGGGGGGGGGGAATCAACCCTCCCCCAGTGCTTCTAATCCTTAAAACTCCATATGACAAAACAGCAGCCATAGTCATTTGGCATAACTTGCATTAATTGCTTTATTTGCATAGTTTTAATTAAATTGGACAATGCCCTCCCCCCATTTCTCTTCCTCTCTTATCTTGTCAGAAATGCCAGAGAATTCATCACCCACTTGCAGGGCAGAGAGAATAATTTTGCATTTACCCAGATTTATATCCCCAGCAGCTAGCAACATTATGCATACACTGTAGACTCTGCAAACAGCGGTGGGCAGGTTTTGAGGGCTTGGGAATTAAATCAAATTTCCCAGTGCCCACTGTGAACTTCACTAGTCCCCAAAATGGCCAAAAATGACCATTAAAAAATCAGACTGGAAGTGCTAGTGACCTTGTGGGGCTCTGGGGTGGCCCTGGTGGCCACAGACCTGCCTGTGGAGCAGCCTTCACTCGTCCCTGTTCTACAGCATAATAAGATGGTTAGGGTTAAAAGGGACATAAAGGTGGTGTGGGCAAAGTGTGCCCCTCTGAATATTGTTGCACAGTGTTGCAATTCCTATTGGTCTTAGCCTTTCAAACAAATGAATGCAAGATGCAGTATTCATAGTAGAATGGAGGAAGCAAGATCTGAGGATGAGACTGGATCTCAGTTTTACCTAGCTATTAAGGCATGAACTCTCAAAAGTGGTACATCTGAAAAATTGTGATACATGTACTCAACACTAGACCTATTTATGTTTCAAAAATGAAAGCTCAGAAGACCAAATGTATGGTGGTAAAATAATGATACTGTCATGCCCCACCCACATGTCCTCACCTGATCCACAATTGAGACAGACCTTTGCAAAAATACTAAATATTGATTGGCTCTTAGAGTCTTGGGACTTTAGTTACGGTACATCTCACATGCATTGATTTATGGCCTATATGATGTTAGGTCTCTCCTCCAGGAGACAGAAAACAGGTGACTGGCATGAGCAGAAGGGAGGGGGGAGAAGACTGCTAAAAACTCAATGGGGGGAAGAGTACATAAAAATAACAGAAGATAGTAGAGGAACCACATGTGTTAATGTAGAGAATATTGACAGTATTGACACTGTTTCTGTTCTTTAGTTCTTCAGTCAATTCTGAAGCAAGTGGATGATGTTCTGATAAGAATTTGAAAGAGCTCCTGCTAAGCTCACAGAAAATCCAAAGCTCTTCTCCCAAGCTTTTGAGCAAATAATATATTCTACCTCTCCTTTACTTCCCCCATTTTATTACTGTATCTATATAATGAAGATAAAACAGGAAGAACAGTTATGCTGCTTTCTAATTTCTCAAGGTTGGGAACCATTACTCTAGAAACAGTCTACTCATCAGAAATCTTGCTAGATAAAAACCACATTAGTCTACTGTAGAAGCTGCTCGTTGCTTTTTTTTTTAATGTCCATAATATTATCTTCTGTCAATAAGTTCTTTTTACTTGGGTTTGATTAATTACGGGCCTGGCTCTACATCAGGAAGAATAAGGTGGGCACCTCAGGCGCCCACTCTGGAATATTATAGAAAGGCTGAAAATCTGATTCATGATGGCTAGGATGTATTTTTACTAGGTCAAGGGAGAGTCGCTCATGGGGTCTGGAGGTTTAGAAGCCAAAATCATTTGACCAGCATTTAATACTTTGTGTGTTGACTTGCCTGGGGATGCAGGTAAGTGTGGCATTTGCTACGTTTCCTCTAGCAATAAAATATCCTGGACTAGCCATATTATTACTTCTTTAAAAATACAAAATCAATAGGGAGAGGAGGGTTGAACACAAGTTGGCACTTAGAGGGTTAACTAGTGTAAAAATAGCACAGAGCCAGCTGGCGATGTTCAAAATAGTGTTATATATCTGGGCATTGTTTTACTGTATGTGTCTTAGGAACACTGCACTAGATACATTAGATTTACTAGGTATTGATTATAGCCTGAAGCAAAGTGGCTTGATTAACCAAAGACCATTTTAGACATAAGTTTAGGGCAAAAAAACCCTCCAGTAGCATTTCTTCCATTGTATTCCATCACATACCTTCTATGGCTTTGCTTTCTGTTGTGTTTGCTGAGGTTTTTATGAGATTAGTAGAGGCCATTCTAAGATGCTCCTGATATAACAAGCAGAAATGAGCAGAGTTAGGTTCTGATGGGAGGTACAGGCCTCATATGATACCTAATGGAAGGATCTTATGTGGAAAAGGCAATTCATGGGTATTATGTTTGTGTGACATAAATGACTAATCGAAGTCCATAGTGAAAAGGCTGAATTCAGTCTGATGCTTTCTTAGGATATCAGACAAATTACTTTGAACTTATGTAGATAAAAAGTCAAATTCCATGATGTTTAATGTTTTAGGGCCAGGTTAAGGAAGGGGACATTAGCACTAGAGTTTAAAAATTTCCCAGACTAGGTTCAGATTAGGTTCAGTCTGTGGTAACACTCAGATTATAATTATTTGTTTGTAGGGAGGACATGTACTGTATACTGAAAGATGTACACTGAGGGAATATTCCACACAGACGCCTTGCAGAATAACAGCAATAACAAAACCTCATGAGGGAGCAAGCTAAATTTTGTGTGTGGCATTACAATAAAGGGAGAAAAAATAATAGAAAATAAACAAAAGTCCAGGAATAAGTGAATTTTTTTAATTTCAGATTTGCCCACTTCATTTTTGCTCATTTCTCCATACATTTGTACTAGACATGGGGTCGAATATAAAAATGAGTCAGGATATTCAATGAATATCTCTGAGTCATCAGATATTCATTGCCTCGTATTCCTGGAGTCCAGAGACCCCGACCAATATGAAGCAACAAATATAACACTTTAATATTCATCCCTTTGGTCCCTCTCTGCTTACGTCCCTGCAGATCAGCTGTTCCTCGGGGGCATAAGCAGAGAGGGATTTTCCAACAGCTTGGTAAAGCCTCCTCAAAGGGAATCCCACCTCAGAGGCTGGGAAATGGCTTGGGTCAGGCTTTCCCCCTCTTTCTATGCCCTGCAGGGGCATAGAAAGGGGGGGGGAGGAATCAAAGTGACTCCACAGCTCTGGATGGCTTTGTCGGGCTTTCCCCCTCTTCCTATGCACCACAGGGGCATAGGAAGGGGGGAGGGATTAAAGCAAAGGGATCAAAGCAAAGGCAGTGGGGCTAGGGTATTGCTTTGATCCCTTTCCCCCTTTTCCTATGCCATGTGGCATAGGAAGGCTGTGGGAGCCAGGGCTTTTTTAAAAAAAATATTTATTTATTTATTTATTTATTCATTCATTCATTCATTCATTCATTCATTCATTCATTCATTCATTCATTCATCCATCCATTCATTCATTTATTTAACATCTTGCCAGGGGCTGCCTTTTAAAAAACTGACCCAACAAACCAACAAATTGATTCATGATTCGTTGGGCCACGGGGGGTGGGGAGGGGGACCAGCAATTCATGGTTCATGGGTCATCAAACCATTTTGGCACTTCATCCCCATCTCTACTTTGTACAGTCAGGAAAGAACAAGCCAACATGTGTTCACCTCATTTTTGTTTTTGTCTGCACTACTCTCAAAAGTGAGCACTCACACTTCTTGAGAGTGATCTAACATATTGGGTTTTTGTGAATATGCTTACTCATAACTGCATGTTTGTGCACGCCTTTTCTTAAAATAATACACTTCTGTGTGTATTTATTTATTTATTTATTTATTTATTTATTTATTTATTTATTTATTTATTTATTTATTTATTTATTTATTTATTTATTTATTTATTTAATTTCTACCCCGCCCCTCTAGACAAGGTCTACTCAAGGTCTATTTCTTTTGAGCTGCAAGCTGCATTTCCAAATTCTGACAAATGCATACTTTGAGTGCTTCAGTCTTACGTGTATGTTCAAGAGGTGCAAAGAGGGTAAATTCATAGGAAACCTTGGACCAAATAAATCCCTGAATCATCCCTATCCAAGAAGAAGGCCAGAAGAATAGGAAAGCAGGGATGGGAGAGATGCAAAGGGAAGAAGAGGCACAACGGCTATACCAGTGCTGTGTTTATTGACCTGATGCTGGTTGGAGATGAGATTTCAGGGATTAAGCCAAAGGGTTTCATGTGAAAGAAGAATTTCAAACAAGGGTTTGAACAGCAAATTCTTTTCTTGCTGATTTGGGAAGCAATTATTTCCACCTTGGGCCATGTTTCATTTGGATGCATCGGCTTCCGGGATGGCTGGCTATCCAGAAATCCTTTCCCATTTCAAAGCAAAGGATTTACTGCTGCTGTTAGGAACCGGAGAGCATCCTAAACGCTGTGGAAAGTGGTTTTGTTTCGGTGAGCTTAGAAGAGCCTTTCAGACTTCATTGCATCTGGCCTAGCCATCTGTTACTCACTGCTACAGTCAGGTTTAACCTCTAGATTATAGAGGGGAAAAGGTCAACATTAGAGGTCTCAGGAAATAATATGATAGGACTCCCTTTAAATTGGCTGTGAAGGTGCTTGAATTATTGAAAGAAATGGGAGGCAGGAAGGACTTTTTATTCTGGTTTATAGAAAGAAAGAAAGAAAGAAAGAAAGAAAGAAAGAAAGAAAGAAAGAAAGAAAGAAAGAAAGAAAGAAAGAAAGAAAGAAAGAAAGAAAGAAAGAAAGAAAGAAAGAAAGAAAGAAAGAAAGAAAGAAAGAAAGAAAGTGTGGTGTCCTAAAACTTTACCTACAACAGCCTATGATTTTAAACACACACAAAGGCATGATACACACACAGACAAACACACAGATACAGTTACGGACTCAAAAATCACACAGACAGACTATTATATGAGGAGTGGGGCTGGAAAAGAAATTACACCTTCCTTTGTGTCTTCTATATAAATTGGATTTCAAAGTCCATCATCCTTGTCCAACATATCCAATTGTCATTCTGGTTTGTGTTAATAGTAACCATAGTCCAATCCATTCTGAAGGTACTAAGTTGGAGAAAGGTGATTTAAATTATTTTTCAATCTTTGCATGACTGTCAAAAGACAACTCCCAATACACTCCCTCCCTCCCACATTTACACAGGTGGAGAGATGGTAAATTATTATTTTTGGCTAGTGACAAAGTGGAAATAGAGGGAGGGTCCCCTTTACCCAGTATAGAGTAGAACAGATGTTGATGTCCCTAAAAGGGGGGGAGGGAGAAGACCATCAAAATCACTGTGATTCACTATATCAAGAGTGTTTCCCCTGCAGAAAGTTTGCTTCAGGAATGGATTAAATGGCATAAGGTTTTTTAATGAGCACAATACATCAAGAGATTCATGTTTTCTTCCATCAAAGCACGCAGGAGTCATGCCCGACATATGCATCAGGGATTGTTTCACAGAGCTGTTCCAGTGGTTTGGGATGAGCTTATTTGGAGGCTTACCTAAGACACTCTTTAGTATATGCACTGGTGGCAGCAGCACTGTGTAACATGGAGGAAACTGAGACATGGAGAAATGAAACTTTTTGGAAAGTCAGGGCCAATTGGGAAAGGGAGGTAGCCGGGGCCAGCCCTATCATTAGATGCAACAATCTCAGGCAGAAGACCCATCCTTCCTAAACCCCCATACCCACAGCCCTTTGCTGGGGAGCCAAATGATGTGCATGTCAAATGGCCTGTCATGTACCTCCTATAGGAACCAGCTGCACTCAGTTGTAATAGAGGATACCATTGTCAGTGCTCAACTGAAGATTCAGGTGCCCGTCCTGTTTACTTCTGTAGAAGGATGGGGGAGCGTTTTGTCCTTCACATCAGAAATACAATAGCCTTGCTTAGTCAGTACCTGAGTGTGTTAAGTCCACACAATGTGAGGGGATCATACTAGCTTTGCCTCCATATGACTTTCAACACATGAACACCTGAAGAAGGGGAGGCTGCTCGATCCAGGGAGCTTCTCCACATGAGCCGGAACCTAACCAACTGGCTAGATAGAACCACCTCCAATTCTTTGGAGTGGTCATTTCACAAACGCCAAGAAAGGAGGGAGCTTGGGCTGCATGTACTCCTCAGTTCTTGAAGTCTCCCCACACCTAGAGAAGAATTGAATAGGGCAACTTTCTTGTGTCACCAATGCCATTAGGCCACATGTAGGACAGTGATTAGGCAACATGTGATGACACCTCCCATGACAAATGGTGGAGGGGCAGCAGCTCCTCTCCATCTCTTCCTCCTGAGCAATTCCAACATGGGTGAGAGTTAGGCTGCACAAGTAACTGAGCACAGATGAAAAGAGGAGAGTGGACAGACTTTCATAATCTCAAATACCATGTATCTTACAACAGAGCTGTCTCTAGCTCTGCCTCTGTTCTTTCAGGCTGGGCACCAGGAGAGGAATGCATCTTTAACCCTATGGAAACAAAAGGAAGAATCAGTTCTATGCTTGTTGGCATTCTACTTATCTCGATTTTGATGACTCGCCGCTTGGTTCTCTGCCAGAATATTTTGGGTTTACCTTGGAGGTTGTCATCTTAACTATGATTATTTTGGAATAAACAGGATGTTGGATTGCGCTATAAATGATTTCCCACTTTTACAGTTACTCTTAACCGCAGCCCTGATGCATATATTGGAAATGTGTCCTACTTGCTTTGGTGGAAGCACTCACAAAATGTCCACAGTCTTGAGCATGTGTACCGGCTCCCAGTACAGAAGGATGATATCCCCTTGAGACTGTCACTCTGCATGCTTCAAGAAAGCGACTGTGGAGGGGGTCAGGTTGGCACACATCACTCTTCTTGTCTTTATTTTAACTCATTTTATAAATGCCTGAATAGAGTTTAAGACAGCTCCAGATAAGAAGTCGTGTTCAGTTATTCAGAAATTGCATTTCCTTAATACAGGTAGAGCACCGCACTCTGTTTTCTGGGGTCATCACTCTCCTATATGTCTGAAAAGGAGACACTCTACTATCCATGGGAATCTCTCCCTGAAATAGGACCCTAAGATCAGCATATCAACTCCATGGACAATGGAAGCTCCTCTGTTTAGGTTTGTTCCTTTTTATATGTAGGAGAACTATGACATCAGAAACAGAGAAGGCGGAGTTAGAACACTCTCTCATAACTTTGGTTCATGCCATGATTTCTGAATGACCGAATAGGTAGACCAGTCATTCCCAAATTTGGGTAACTCAGGTATTCTTGGATTGCAATTCCCAAAGATTGCAATTTCCACCAGCTGTGTAGCCAGGGTTTTTGGGAGTTGCAGTCCAAGAATATCTGGGTTTTCCAATATTGGGAACCACTGGTCTAGAGAAATCTGGTTATATGGATATTTCAACACAGATCACACTTTGTTGTCTTTCTATTTAGTCTTCCTGCACACTCCATGGATTTTCCCACACTTTACTTGAAAGAATAGCAGCTGTGCTTGGAAGATCAGGCTATGATAAAGACTTTCTTGTTTTGATTCAAAAATGAAAAATTTTCTCTCTCACCAGTCTTGCTAAGTCTAAGATTTTATTGCTGCTTGTTTTGGTACTGCATTTTAGATTGATTTTAGATCATTTTATTTTTAACATTTTATTTATGTTTTTGATGTCTGTTTCTTGATATACAATCACTGCTTTGCATTACTTAGGCTCAGAAGCCACTCTGAGTGCTCTGCAGTCAGAAGAGTAGGGCGTAAATTATGTTACTTATTACTTATCTACAAGGCTATCATCTTGCACCAACTCCACCTGGGAAGAAAGCTGAATTTTTTTTTTCATCAAATGGGAACCTGGTGACCATTATTCAGTCATGCCTTTGTCACCTCAAGGCCAGGCTATTGTAGGCCACACATAGTTGAAATGTTTCAGCTGATAATAGAGGATATTGTGACCTGCCTACTAATGATGCCAGGGTAGTAGCAGTGCTCCACTGTCTGTGTTGTCTTCTTGTTTCACAGGCCAGAACTCCGAAGGTGAGTGTTTCAAAGTAATTATCTTCAGTTACATTTCTAAACAATCTGAAGCAGCAAACTATTATTATTAAGATCATGACTATGAAGTAACTCTTTTCATTTTTGAAAAATAGCTAAAACTGTTCAATCTTAGTTTCTTGAACAAAGACACAAATGCTACAAGCTGCTGTAACGCAAAACACACACTCTTCCTGTCTACATAGCCCCAACGCTAACAGCAAAACACGAGCCAGCAGCACAAGGCACAACACGGTCCAACACTTGAACCATCTGCTATTCCTTCACCACTATTTGTTTCACCCCCGTGATTCCAAAAACAACTAAAACATTTGCTGTGGTAGCAGAAAAGAAGTGGAATTATATCTTGTTAACATTGCAATCATAATGTAATTTAGCTATGCCGTATGGTCCTATCAATTTACCCCCGATTTATGGTGACCCTATAAATGAGAGATCTCCATCATGAAAGAGGTAAATGAAAATTATAGATTTCTTTTGTTTTCCATTACTACCCTGCTTTTGGGGTCTATTATTTTATTGATATTTGAAGGGATTCCCCCCCCCCATAAAGCCCATTTCCTTTATTGTCACCTGGAGCGTCTGGCTGCCTGATCTTCACCTTGTGGACAACTACCTGCACTGCTTGACGGAAGCCAAGGAAGTGGTAGAAGGGAGAACTGTCTCCCAAATCCTCTGTAATTTGGAGTTTCAGGTTGGGAGGATTTAATGCTATTGCCCTTAGTGTGTGTGGTTTTTCTTTTGATTGCAATCATGATGGTGCTTTCTCAATCATGAAGATGATGGGGGTGATAACATAATGATAAATGTGAACTTTAAAGTATTATTAATGCCTTCAAAGGTGTGTGGATGATCCCGCCACCTCCCCATGTACTGTTGTTGACCACTTCTGGAGTGTTGTCTTGTCCCTGCTTTATTTTATTTTATTAGTTTTAGTGTAGAACTTAATTGAGTCTAGCATCAGAAACCATCATCATCACCATCATCTTAGAACTATAGAGGTGGAAGGGACCCTATGGATCATCGAGTCCAGCTCCTGTCAAGAAGGCACAGTGGGGGGAATCAAACTCCCAACCTCTGGTTCTGCAGCCAGATGCCTAAACCATTGAGCTATTAAGCCAGGATGGGAAATCCAAAAGGAAAGAACCAAAAAGATCTGAGTACTTTCAGGTTTAAAGGAAGGCACTGTACCAGAAAGAACCCTAAACCAAAACAGGAGCCCCCCCAAAGGCCCCCAAATTAAGGATATACTAAAATTTAGCCATATGCATTAAAAACATAGGTGCTGGGAACAGTCAGAAATGGGAACAGCATAGCTTGCCAGTTAGATCCAGTTTCAATACAAGTGATGAGAAAACGTCTTCCGGCATATGGGCATCAGCAGGCCAGTTTTGGCAGATCAGAACAGGGCTGGCCTCCAAATTAGAGAAATGGCAGATATGCCACTTCTGTCCTCCAACATCTGACACTTGAGGTAAATGTCAACCATGTCACTCCATTTAGGAATGTCCTGCCTTCCACGTATCCTATTACAATCTCTAGAGGGTCAGCGGAGTCGGTCTGCTGAAGCAAAAACACTAAAGTGTTCTCTGATGTCTTGGAAACTAACAGATTTTATTTGGCATAAGTTTTCATGGAGGGCAACTTCAGTTTTCATGGAGTATAGAGTACTTTGGAGAGCAGAGCAGCCATGCAATTTTAGGGCAAAGACTTTACAGTCTGAACATAACGCATTCCTTTAGATGGCAATGTACGCAGTTGGGAAGACCCCGGAGTAGCCAAAGTATCTGTTCACGGCTGCGTCTCTCCCTGCAGCTCTCTAGTGTGTCCTTTGAGGGGCCACTGGGCTCTGCACCACTGCACCAAGTTTACACAGCAAACGCAGTCAAAGAGGTGTTCTTGGGTGCTGCCCCTTAATAACTGGACCAACTATTACTGCAGAATTTACTAAAGATAAGGAAAAAAATACCTGTTGGGATTGAAAGAGGGACCTATCTGAGCTGCCTCTGAGGCTCAGGTGTGTAAGTCCATAATGGATAAGGAAACCTACGGATCATTGAGTCCAGCCCCTGTCAAGGGGACATGGTAGGGAATCGAAATACCAACCTCTAGCTCCACAGCCAGATCCCTAAACCACTGAGCTATCCCCCCACCATTGGCCAGGTTGGCTAATATGATGGGATACGGAATTCAGCAACATTGAACGGAAACAACATTCCTGGCCCTGGTCTGCACAAGTAAATGAATGTCGAACAATCTGTGCCATGACTGAGGAGAAGATGCATCTCACTGTTCTTCCATCTTCCTCCCCATTTCTTTGCCTCGCTGTCCTTTACTCACACCATGAGCAGCGCTTTTGGAAAAAGAAAGCAAGTAAGGCTTGCCCCAGGCAGAGAGACTGTGGAAATTAGCCCTGGGCTGACTGACAAGTTGCTCAGCGTTATTCATATGTGGTGGCTAAGTCTGGGGTGTTCACCAAAGAGTTCCTGCAAATCATCCTCTATAGATGGGAGTTTTTCTCTATTGGGGGAGGGCTTTTATGAGAACTCGCCCACAGTAGCTAACTTCTTCATAAATCATGACCAAATGTATTTGAGATTTTAAAAATTCAGATATGGGAGAATTAAGCTTGGCAGGTTTCGCACTATGAAGTCTGTCCTTGTCGTGCTAAGACAAGGCTGCCATCTCATTTTGCCTAGAGGTTCCTCCTGTTGAACAGACATGAGGTAGGTGGGTATGAGGTTATCCTCTGCATGCTGGAATAGTTTTACATATTAAGTTTTGCCATTGCAGATGTTTGAGAATTTTGTTTGTTACATTGTTTAGAAGCCCTTCCGAAAATTTGCCGATTCCTTCATAAATCTGGGAGGAAAGTACTCAAAATGGGTTTTTTTAAAAAAATACCCAGCAAACTAAATGTGGGAGAAAACACAGCCAGCAGATTCATCCATTCCAATTATCCTCCAGGAGAGAAAAGACAGGATAGAAGGCACAAAGTGTGTAATTTCAGCCTTTAAAAAAGAAAAAAGTGGTTGCAAGTAAAAGGCTCTTTCCAGAACACAATTTGTCCTGGAATGGTTGTACAGAAGATCTAGTAAAGGGAAAGGGAGGAGGAATTTGGAGTTGTGTGTGAGAGAGGGGGAGGGAATGTAGATAATCCTGCTTGGCCATATCAAGAGTGTTTTTTTTGGGGGGGGGGTTGTGACTTTTGTCTTCCTCAAATCATTTGCACCTAACAGGTTCCAAAAGTTATAGAGATGTAGGGGAGAGGGGGCAGGGAAGGGTGGGGTGGGGAAATCTGCGAAAGCTTTCGTTTGCCACACAGCAGGGGTGACCCATGTGGCAAATTGTTTGTTAAATTGAATCCTCTATCCGGCATCTCCAAGAGCAGCAAAACAAGAAGAGGCCACAATTACAACTTCATTCCCTGATTACATGGCTCAGCAGGAGCAGTTTGCCGCTCCACGGCCAGTTCATCTTTAAACCGAAACGGGTGTCTTAATTGTATCCATTAATAGCCTGTTTTCAATCAAAACTCACTGCTTGTCACTCAAGCAGCAACAGCTACAGGTTTCTGCCACACTCTGCTGCTTAAATTCTTCCGATGAGAGCCTTGTTTTTTTGTATTTATTAATGCACCTGCTCAGCAGATCTTTTCCTGAAGCCCTCCATTTTAAGCTGTGGACCACACATAGCATTAGCCTGTCTGCCAAAGTAGTTGTACAGCCAGCTGGGATTTATCACTGTAGGTTAGGTAGACAACATCTGTTTTAAGAGTTTTGCACATTTTAGCTATAGATGGAATTGTCTGTGGCAAAACAGGCCAAGGTTGATTCTCCCCTTCTTTTTTTTAATTCCCTGCCGGTAAATGATGACACCAGCCATAAATTCCACAGGGAACCTTTGGGGGATTTTGTGGCCAATTGTCCCTATTTCAGCATTAAGAAGAACCTCTTACCAAGTTCCTAACAGAATAAGAGCAGCAGCTCAGTTTTTAAGACTTTCAAGGCGAGGAAGTTAAAGCATGCTACATTTATGGAGTAGGTGGCAGTGGTCATCATGTTGGTCAGCTAAATATGACACCAGATGGTTGGCATGGTGAATTTTAATTGTCTCCATTATATAGATGGGATAGTATGTTTTCAGATGGTGAAGGACACACTTTTTGCAAAAGCTTGTAGAATATTGCCCACAGGAAAGGCTGTTCTTTGTGGCCATTCCAAGCAATACTGCTGGCCATCACCAAAACAAAATGGTGCCTGTAAGAACAAGTAAACTCTTTGTATCTATCTATGACTGTAGAGAGCCAGCCTGTTCCAGCATCTGTGCTCTTCTCTCCCCTTTGGCAGCTACACATTTTCTGGAGTTTTTGGCACTGAAGCCCTGAAAGAACCCTTAAAAACAACAGCTCCAAAAAAGCAGAGAGGTAAGGCAGCAGACAATCAATCTATTTGAACAGCAGGCAAGACTACAACCAACCACTACTATCATCAAACAAAATCATGTCCAAAAAATCCCACATAAATATATAACTTTAATGAAATGAATACACCATTAATTAACAAAATAACAATTTTAGAAAATTAAACAGGGAAAGCAGCCACCCTCACTCAGAAAAAAAAGTTGCAGTATCACAGGGTGAGAGAGAGAGAGAAAGTTCCCTCCCCCCAAAAAAAGAACAGCAAGTAAACAAGCAAAAAAAGCTCAAGAAAGAAAGAAAGAAAAATCCAGAATGACTAAAGTGTGGCCAGGTCTCTTTTCCCCATCACTTGATATTTTCCTTCTCTTCTCTAAGTCATGTGCAGAAGCAGGCAGGCAGGCAGCAAGTAATTCCCAAAGAAATGGGATGGTGGAATCACCTTAAAAATCAAGGAGAAATGAGAGGATCCACAGAGGCACAGGCAGGCTGACAGGGAGGAGAAAATGGAGGGGACCAGGGGCACATACATGCAGAAGGAATGGAAACAAAACATGGGAAGAGCAATCTCATTGGCTTCCAACCAATCCTGGCCTTTTTATAGCTTCTGAATTTCAAATTTGTCCCCAGCTATTCTGATTGACTGCTGACAGTAGCCATCACTATTGGATAAAAAATTTCCTGGGTGATTGGCTATATATATTCGTTGAAAGAAAGGTAACATGAAAGAGACATGAAATTTTTGTTTAAAGCTCTTTCATTAAAACAAATTATTCATATTTAAGAGGCTCTTCTTCAGAAATCATCAAAAGACTACAACAATTAAAAGAGACCCTCTTTTGGGGGGGATATCCTTTCATTACAGAACAATAGTTCCAATGCAAATAGCTCATGTTATTACTGTTACCACCAATTTGCTATTTGCAATATCTCAAATAATAATTATTATTTTTCTGAGATACAACTGCTAACAGTAGTTATTGAGTCATTTGCTGTTTGTTTTGATTCTTGAATTCTATAAAATATAGATAAACATGAAAAGAGAAAATGTAGCAATGGCATTGAAAAGAAGATAAACTACAGCACATCACTCGCTCACAAAAACACACATTCACAAACCTGTATAAGTGGAAGAGTCTCAACAGGAAAGAGACAATGCAGAAAAAGAGAACATATTATAATCAGTTGAAAGGTGGAGAGGGGGCCACCTGTGGTCTTATATCTCCCAATAAGGAAGCAACTATGTAGATTGATCATGGATCTGCAGCCAGTCAGTAAGCATTGCAAGTTGAATATTTGTTTCTTTTGGAAGCACATAAATAAGAAGGTGAGCTTCGAGTGAGATTGCCTAAGAATTCCCAAATCCAAACCATTTGACCTTGTCAATTTCCCCTAGCACTTGATTCATTCTCTTCTCTTCTCTAAATCCTGTGCTGCAGCAGGCAGACAGGTAGGAAGAATAATGACCTCAACTTTCTAAAGAAAATGAGAGCCGCATAAATGTACCAGTTCTTACACATGGGAAAGTACACATTTTCTCATATCCAAAAATACATTCTTGCCAAAGAGCGGAGCTTAGAAAGAGTACTTTTTTGGGCTACAGCTTGCAAAATCTCCCATGTTGTTGCAGGAATTCTGGGAGTTTCAGTGCAAAAAAAAGGTACTCTTTATAGCTCTGTCAAAGAGGCAACTTACAAGAGGTTGCCAGCAAGAGACTAAGGTCCACTGGTAAGTTTTACTGTGTATCCAGAGCAACCCCCGGTCATGAATAAAATATCCCTTTCCTCCTTCGGCTACTATTTCATTATCGGCCATTGGCCACTGGCCATTTGCCTAGCCCCATCACTAAGGAAAGCGAAGTTGTTGCCTCAAGCAGGAGAAGCTGGGAGGCAATGGTGGATATAGATGTGCACACTAAGGTAAATTTTCCTGCATTCCCTAAGATGGTCTGTTGCCTATAGCTGTAGTAGTGGACACTGCCCCATAGCTAGAGATGGGCATGAACTTGAAAAAATGTGGTTCGTAACAGTTCGTGGTTAGCCACCATGACGCAGCACAAACCAAGCAGAAAACTGAAATAGTTCCCAATTTGGTTTCCAATTCATGCCCCATGGGGGGACCGCACCAGCACCAACATCACACTGCAGCCACTGCCATGCCACCACTGTCAACTGGAAGGCAGGCACATGCGCAGAGGCACTCAGCTTCCCTTACAGGACCCCGGGTGCTGCCTCTGTGCATGTGCCTGACCCCCAGCTGATTGTCCAAGCCTGGCTCCTGGAAGGGAATCCACCTCACTGTCTCTGATTATGGCAGTGGAGGCCACAGGACCAGGAAGGGAGGTGACTGGGCAGTGGGAAAGGGGCAGAAGAGCATCCATTTTGACAAAGCTAAACAAAGCTCTGAGGGGGGAAAAGTTCAGCACTTCATTTTGCTTCAGCAAAACAATGTCCTCGAACTGTGTCATGAACGAAATCATGAACCAGCCCGATTTGTCAGTTTCTCTGATTCATGTTTTGGTTCATATCTATCTCTACCCATAACCAAGGTTAAAGCCAGATTGTTTCATAGTTGGAACAGGGTGGGGGTGCCATCCTGTCCCTCATTTCAGATACCACAAAGGGGCTCTACTAGCTCTACCTATATTGAATGATTGGGTTGGGTTGGGGTTTGATTTGATTTATAACTGGCCCATTAGTGCACACACTACTATGTTAAGACTTAAAAATCCCACAACCTATCTATAAGTTGATCAGATATTAAAAGTAAGAAAAAAATCTACCTATCCTATTTCTGATTTGAGAGCTAAAACTCCAAAACAAAGCTGTTTGAACTGCTCAGTAAAGAAAAAGGGCGAAATAGGTCAGTTAACATCTCTGTGTGTAATCTCACTAACTTCTTTTCTGTAGGAACATAGTTTAAAACATTGGGGGCTGCTGACTCTGATTTCATGGAGGTCATGAATCCACTCATGGTTTTGGAGCTTTACGGAGGCTGTCTGAGGCACTGAAACTTACCCTGAAAAATAAGCTCAGTACCTTGGATAGCTCAGTAAAGTTCAACTCAAAACCCTGAGTGGATTTGTTACTCTGCAGCATCAAAGTCACCCACCACCACAGGTATGGCCTTAGTCAAGGTTACATCAGGCAATGATCACAGTGTATACTCCAGCTCTTAAACGACTGCACTAAAGCCTAGTTTTGAAAATTACAAAAGGGATGCTTTAACCTTGTGTCCCTCCCCATCCCCCTCCTGCCAAGTACATTCAAAGCTTTTCCTAATCCAGTGAGAGGAACAAAGGACTCTGTATGTAGCTGCTTTCCACACCATTAAATTATGCTGTGGATCAATAACAGACAAATGACTTTGGTGGCCAGTGCTTAGCTGATGAGATTCCTCTTTTATTACTGTTCCAATTCATGTGCCTCAGTGCAAGGAGAAGTGAGAATGATTTAATTTCGTTCCTGGACAATCTTTGCTTAAATATGTAAACCCCATTTTGCCAAATGTACTTTCAACAACACAGCAAGTTGAGCAAAGGGGAACTTCCCCTTTCCTTTCCAGTGACACTGAGCGATTTATGGTCCCTGTTCCAAACCCATAAAAGTAAGCACTGCTCAAAGGTTTCAGAATTACAATAGCCGTTAAGAACCTAAGGCAGGAGCTAAAGATAGACTTTACAGTAACAGATGGACTGACATCCATTCTTTAAAAAACTATACATCATTGTAAATGATGCAGGAAAACAGCGAACGCTGCAGTAAGTAATGGCAAGAGCAGTCCAAAGACTATATACCGACCTCCTTCCTGCTGACATTGTAAGTCAACCATCTTCAGGGAAATTGTTTCCAAAGAACACAACCTACCTAGAGCAAACACTATCACACAAATCCATGCATTTATTTATTTATTTTAAATTAATTGATGGCTGCCTAGTAGTGAGTACCTTTGAAATATGTATTGTGACACAGCAATAGTAGCATTTTTTAATATTAGTTGTGATACTACAATTACAATTGCTGTGTGTGTGTGTGTGCATGGGCCATCCAGTCAATTAAGAATGTTCAAGGTTTTCCAGGTAGAAAGTTCTCAGAAATGGTTTACCATTCCCTTCTTTTGGGGTTTCTCTGGGACTGTGCAACTTGCTCAAGGCCACACAGGCTGGCTGTAGTCCCGGGAGACGCGGTGGAAAATCGAATTCCCAACCTCTGGCTGCATGGCCATATGCCTAAACCACTGAACTACTCAGCCAGCCTATGATGATTGACATAGTACACATTTAGCTTTATTTATTACAGTTGTACCCCACTTCATCTCAGGAACTCAAAGTAGCATGGACCAGACCCCCGATTTCC
This sequence comes from Pogona vitticeps, assembly GCF_051106095.1. NCBI lineage: Eukaryota > Metazoa > Chordata > Lepidosauria > Squamata > Agamidae > Pogona > Pogona vitticeps. The sequence goes on from NC_135783.1 coordinate 153,078,081, forward strand.
TAAGCTTCAGCAATGTGGCTACACTGTGGTGGAAAATGAAGATGGCAGACATAGATGGAGCATCAGCGCCAAATATTTTGTAATACAGTACATGGCGCCTGCCTGAGAAAGCACCTCATTCCTGCTTCATGCTTCTGTGAAATTAGGTTGGAGAGAGAGAACATACTGGGTTACCAGACTGGTGCAGAAGAAGGTGGTATCCAGGAGTGGAAAGGAGTAAAAGTGAAGCAACAGGAGGAGGAGGAGCAGCAGTAAAACAGTAGGAAAATAGTTAGGGTGAGTGAGGAGTGGGTAGAGGTTAGGCCAGAGGATAGTTTGCTCAGAGTTCCCTCCAACTTGGCAGAAGGATCTTTACTCACTACGTAAAAGAGCCAGGATACAGCTTGTATATGTTAACTTACCTAAATTTTGCATCTGCTCCTTTATAGGTGGATTTGCAAATACCTGGAAAACCTTCAAAATTCTGAATTAATTTAAAGGCATTTATGAATGCAAGCAAAGATACTGTAAAATAAAGTTTTAGAAGTGGTAACTGTGTCAGTCTTTGCTAGCAGACTAACTGCTTTGAGGTGCCACTGTGTTTTTGTCTTCTTTATTTTTTTTTTACTTTATTTTGATTTTTTTGGGGGGGGGATCTGGTATGTAAAATAAAGAATGTCTCTGAGCACATATAAACTGTTTTTTTTTCTCACTACTGTGCAGTTCCAACCTGCCCTGCTTCCCACACACTTGGTCTGATGTCCATACTTTCCAAAAATTGAAGCATTGGCCATTTTAGGTATTAAGCGTCTAGTACACCTGTCACAAGAAAGCTACAACCAGATGACATGATCTTGTTCCTTTCTGCACACAATGTTTCCTTGTTTTTAATTTCCTTCAACAACCCTAATTTTTAAAAAATGGCCTAAGCGATTTGCTTCTGGAGAGCCATTGCTAATGGCTGTGTAGAGACAATGCTCAGTTAGATAAACTAACGGTCAAATTCGCTGGGTGGCAGCTTTATGAGTTACCTTGCTTTGCTGATAGAGGTAAACGCTGGCTGTGGCCTTTAGGAAACTATTATTCGTTCTGCAAAACAGTAACAACTTCCTGCTCTCCCTGCCACCTCTCTATTTCCATCTCCATTCTTGATGCTTTTTCTGGGGTGGGGAGAAGGAGCACTATAATTTGTGCGTGCTGACATCTGCTTCACATGTTTTCCATCTCTCTCCCTCTCCTCTAAGTAATTTTTTCGTACATGTGCCAAGCTGTATTTTGTTGACCAAATCACTTTGTCACCAGAAATGCATGCACTCCTTTGATGAAATGCATTTAATTGACAGAATGGTTTAAACCACATGAATTTCAGTGGAGTAAATGATATTAGGTGGATTAGGCTGAAAATTTCATCAGAATCTGCTGGTATTGGAAATGAGCTTCATTGATCATTTTTGTCAAAGCCAGGGGAGGCCATTTTATCAAACAGACACATTTATTTAATAAACAAGACTTCAGAGTGCTGCAGCCCTTCCAAGCCATCTATTCTGGCCCATAAGGAAAAATTATTAAAACTGATATTACTATGTCAAACTGGTCACGTGATAAAATTACTATTCAGCTGGAGATGTCAGCCTTGAACACCAGGACACCAGAGCCCATGCTATTCAGGAGTGACCAGGTGGTGCAGAAGGAACAGGAGTGTGTTACAGCTACTTACCAGGAAGATGGGGGAAAATTTTGGAGAAGGTGACTTAGAACAAAGATGGCAAACCTCTGGCACTCCAGATGTTTGGGCTTCAATTTGTAGAATACCCACCCTATGTTGCCAATGATAAAGGACTGTGGTATAGTCCAGAACATCTGGAGAGTACCAAAGGTTTGCCACCCCTGACCTAAGGTATCCAGCTAAAGTTACCTACTGGAGAGAAAGAAGTGGCAATGAAGAGACAACTTTTCTTTTCTTTGTGTTTATGAGAGAGAACCGTGCTCTGTTAATACCTCTACGAGCCTACAGTCTTTATGGCATTGTAGTTATCTTCAGTGTTGTCCATGCAGATATTTCTTTGCTCTAAAAATATTTTAATTCTACTGCTGCTATATGCCGTCAGATAGTTTCTGACTTATGAATTCATGGCGTCCAAAATACATTGTCATAGGTTGTCATAAAAGTCCTAGCAGTATAAAATCTTCAGAGCTAACATTGCCACCTGCTGTACCATGCTGACCAGAGTGTCACTACTGTTGTCTGTGCAAGATCCTATAGCATTGTTACCTTCCGGTACGGCTGCCACCCAGTAGTAACATTCCAGAAATTTATCCCCCACCCATCACTAGGGGAATGATCCATTGGTGATAGGTGCCGTTCCTCAGGGGAATTATTTTGCAGATGCAGTTATGAGTTCTTGGAAAGAAGGGGTACACCTGAGAATGTATCCAGACTACACAGTTAAAGCACCGAGACTCACCTTTAACTTTTCATGGTTCCATCTTGTGGAATGTTGGGATCTGTAATTTGGTGGATTAATTAGAATTCCTTGCTGCAGTTCTTTAGATTGTGCTAGAGGCTCCGTGGCAAAGAATCCTAAGTGCCTCATCAAATCTCAGCATTCTGTGTGACAGAGCTATGGCAGATGAAGTAGAATCAAAATGCTGTAACTTCGGAGTGTACATTAGCAATGTGCAGCATACCTAGACAATTTCATATTCTCTGTAATTTCCAAGTCTCTCCAGGCTGAGACACCTCACCAAGACTTCCCCCTGCACCAGCAAGATTTCTTAGCATGCCACGAAAACTATACCTTGATTCCCCCTTCCCCTCACTTTTGTGTTTCAGTTTTCATTTTTCATTTTACCTGTTTGTTTGCTGAAGAGTCTGCCTAAGTCTGCACAACGCAAGGCCTTTTTTGGGATATCTTGCACAAGAAAGATACTATTCTGCACAGGAATAATTTTTGTGCAAAGCGGTGTATGGTTTTTTTTTTCAGGAAAAAAAATCACCATGAAACATCTGAGAAATCATGGGAGATTTACTGCAAGATTTCTCAGGGAGGAAAAAAACTTGTGCAGAGAAATGTTGCTGCGAGGGAGGGGAGAAGATCCTCCCTCCACCTCAGTTTCTTGTCAATAGTGAGAGGCTGCAAGATTCAGGTCTCTGGTGGAGAAACACACTTAGGTGTCATAGCTTTGAATGTTCCACCTGGTTGGGACATTGCTGACAGAGGAAATCCATAAGAGATTACAGCTTTTGTGTGTGTGTGTGTGTGTGTGTGTGTGTGTGTGTGTGTGTGTGAAAGAGAGAGAGAGAGAGAGAGAGAGAGAAAGAGAGAGAGAGAGAGAGAGAGACCAAAATCATGTAGCCAGGAGTTATAGTCCAAAAAAAGTAACTTTTGCAAGCTTTGCTCTTGGCCTTGTTTGCAAATTGTAAGCTATGACATTGTGCCAGATGATAATCACTGATGTGAGTGTCACGTTTGGGACTACGTTTTGCACATTTAGGAAGGAATTACAGTAAATGCCATCTGCAAATGCAGAAAATACTGCTTCCTCTAGGATTTCATTTTTCATCTCAAATGATAACCACCCTAACTAAATAAAATCGAAGCTACACCCTAACAGTCAGCTATTGCCCATCCAGTCTGGAATAACGAGACAGACACATATATATGGGTTAACCAGGGCCACAACTTTATTAACTAATTTAAAATAACCTCAAAATCCCTTTTAACAAGGGGGACTCCCGTAGTGCACCAAACTGGTCTGTAACCGAAGTCAACCATGACCTTCTGGTCCAGACCGCCAATCAAGTTCCTGTACCGGAAGCACACTGCCCCACCGTACAGCACACTTCTGATTCTCCACTAGCTGTGGTACCCCAAGTCAGCCCCATCCGTGCCTCCTAACCCTAATTGCTCAGCATCCTCTGGGCTATGTATCTTCCCCTCCCCTCAGCTAAACCTCTGCTGCTGTCCTCCTGAGAGAAGGGGTGCTCTGTACCCCCTTGGTGCCATCTTCAGAACTCATCTAACCCTTATCCTTTTGCACTACCCACTGTTGTGACCTATTTAAGGGGTTATTTATTACATATGGCCTTTAACCATCCTCGCAGGTAAAGAATGGGATGGGCGAAAAAACACCAGCACTTATGGCCAATTTGAGCACTAGTAAAAAAAAAAAATCCCATCCGGCCCTGAAACGACCAGCTAATCTCACTCCTATCATAAAGGGTGGGCCAGCAGCAAAGAAGAAGGCAGGGAGAGGTGAGGCTGGGAAGCCTTCCTCGAGGCTTCTCTCTTGCCCAGCCCCCTTGCCCGATCTGGCGCAGGGACGCCTGTGTCTGTCTCTTCTGGCCAGGGGAGCAAAGGAGCCCCACCCTGGCAGCAAACGCCTCACGGAGAGGCCCTTGCAGAAAAGTGAATATTTGCGACCACCATATTCTGCTCGAATATGTACAGCCAGGGCACATGGGTGAAGCAGCTCACTGTATCTGGAGTCTTAAAGACAAAATGGACTTAAGGCACTTATTTCAAGTCAACACCAGCATTCAGCACTGCTAGGCACTCTCAAGTGTTTGTGGCTACCAAGATGTCTTCAGTGAGTCCCATTCTCACATCCCTCTCACATCCTTTTTACATCCCTTAAGCCTCCTTTTGGGGTCACTGCAAGAAATTTAAGATGGCAGCTCATCCACAATGGTCAATCCTACAACACTGTGTTGTTGTTGTATAGCGCCAGTGCAGCTGCCTATTAGGGCCAATGGAGCATTTTAAAGGCCCACCAGAACTTTGTTGAGAGAACCTGCACTGCCAATAGACCTTTGTTGCATCTGAAGTGCATTCTTCCAATTGCTATCAACCTCCCTGCTTTGTAGCAGGCAACTCTCAGTTAAGATGCAGACTATAAGGAAGACGTTAGAGAGGACGTTTAATTGGAACAGTTCTCCTATATATTTATGGCAGGAGTGTGGCCCTTCTGATTTTGCTGGACTCCAATTTCCATCTGCCCCACTCAGCATGGCTAATAGAGAGTCCAATAATATCTGGGTGAATGGGATCTACAGGCTCCTTCTCTCTGGTTGATGGGCACAAGGGTGGCTGATCCTCCATGCCCTGAATATCACATGTTCAGTCCTCAAGTGGAACAGCGCTACAGGGCTCATTTAGCATCATCGATATAACTTCCATTGATGCCACTGTAACCGAAGAAGCCCATTAGGACTTAAAAGGGTCATACAAAGTGAAGTATCGATGACAACATACACTCTTATAATGGCTAAAATATGCACTTAAAAGCAACAAATATTTACACATTTAGATAGGGAATAAAAAGAACTATAAAAGTCTGTTATAAAGCAATCAATAAACTAGAGGCAATTACGAGGAACATAGCATATTAAAAAATGGAGTGCTCTCAGAGCAGATAAATCAATGGAAGAGAACAGAAAGCAGGGTGTGACTTCAAACAGCAGAAAGGCTGAGTGTAAACAAGAAAGAGAAAGCCTCTTTTTTGGCTTTTTTTCACCAGTCAAAACCAAAGCATGGGACCGAGGCCCTCCACTGAACCTACAGAACATGTCCAGATCACCTATTTGGCCTCTCCTCACCTCATTTTTCAGGGTGATTTTCCTCATAATCTAATAAACTAGGGGATGGAAAAACCATGCTCCTTTGGCAGGGCTGGGTGGGAAACTTGTTTTAGTTCATTATCTATAATAATAATTAACACCCCCCCCATGCCTTCATCTTTCAGCTGGAAAGAACTTAACAGATTTTTAAAAATTCAAATGCAGGACAATGTAAAAACTGGTAGATTAATCCGTACAGGTGGAGAGCTTTGACTACTTAACTCTTAAAAACCTGAGTCTGGATCTCATTGAATTCAATTGTATTGGTGCTTGTTTTGGTTTGCAACCTATTCTCTCTTCTTTCAAGAGAGCCTCCTTGTTTTTAATAATTATACAGTGGATATTTAAAAAAACAGTCGTTTACAAGCCAGTTGGCTTTGTCTGATGCGAATGAGGGACACCATCATATTTTTTTCCTGCTCTTGGTATTTACTATCTTCTTACGCATGCAGAAGCCTTTTCTTCCCTACTCTTGGTATTTACTATCTTCTTACGCATGCAGAAGCCTTGTTGCTTTCAATTAAGTGATCCCCAGTTTCCATAGCCATATGTCAGAGATAACATGGAGCGCTTTACCTATGGAGCCATTATACTCTGCATTTGCTAACTGGATTCTGCCCATAATGAGGAAATATATTGCACCATATGTCTAAAACTGCTCTGGTGATCTTTATAGGTCTAAATGTCTGGAATATCAGAATGTTTACCCTTTATACCAACTTACTTGATCCATTTGGTCCGTAGGACTGATGTTGTCTTACCTTCTACAATATATATATTTAATTCATAAGGATTCGAGACGATTTCTATACGCATGGCCATTATGCATACGCTGGGTTGTTGTAGAATGATGTGAATCAGAATGGAAAGTATGGACAATTTTCATCACAAGGACAGATTCATATTGATCTGGATTTGTAGCATAAGAAAATTATTATGGCATGAGAAGATTATTACTATGAATACTACCTTAAAGAAACATCTTGATAGGATACTACTGATAGGAGACACTTGATGAGTAAATGATTGGAAATTTGATAAAAGAAATGTGATGGGAAACACCAGATGGGAATTCAGCAATAGAAAGTTCATGGCTGTGGATGCTAGCCCTGAGAGAGACCCAGAGAGAGAAGAAGAGAAACTGGGCCTTTCAATGGTTACTTCTCAGCTGTTACAAAATTCCTTTTTGCAATTCATCTGGCCTTTTTACTGATGATTTTTTTAAGTCATAAAAAACCCAGATATTTAGGCAAGCATTCCAAAATATTATATCTGTGGAGGCCGACGATCTCATCTAGCCTTAATTTGATCATTTGCACCATTTTAAAATGTTTATTTATGTAAATATATTTTAATTCTTTTGATTTTATTATCTATTTGTATTTTGTTATTTTTTTATTTTCTGTTCTGTCAAACTGGTATTTTAATTATGTTGTTGCTGTGTTTGTTGTAAACTGCCCATAGATCTTGTTGGTTGGGTCTGTAGTCCAAAACAGAGTGGTAAGAGGAGGTTGTTGATTTAGTTATAACTGTTAATGATTTGCTTGTGTATAATATGTATCTGAAGAACTTCTGTTATTATTCAATCTGCTTCACTTCAATAAATAAGTTCCACAATATAAATAAGTTCTGCTTCTGTTCACAAGTCATGTGTTCAGACAAACATCATTTATATTGTGGATTGAGGTAATCCACTGGTGGCAGCGAGAGGAAAACACAACGTGAGCCTTTGTGACAGAAGGACAAGCAGGGGCTACAAGGGCAAACCCCACAGTCACTTCCAGCTCTCTGGTTCTACTATTATTCTTATTATTCTTGTTGTTGTTGTTGTTGTTGTTGCTGTTGCTGTTGCTGTTGCTGTTGCTGTTGTTGTTGTTGTTGTTGTTGTTGTTGTTGTTGTTGTTGCTGTTAAACACGAGGCATAGTCAATCAAAATTATAAAAACATTGCAAGTTTTAACCAAAAACCTAAGTATCTGTTAAAATTATTATTATTATTATTATTATTATTATTATTATTATTATTATTATTATTATTATTATTATTATTATTATTATTATTATTATTATTATTATTGTTGTTGTTGTTGTTGTTGTTGTTGTTGTTGTTGTTGTTGTTGTTGTTGTTGTTCTTTATTTATTTATTTATTTATTTATTTATTTATTTATTTATTTATTTATTTATTTATTTATTTATTTATTTATTTATTTATTTATTTATTTATTTATTTATTTAATACCCCGCCTATCTGGCCCACTGGACCACTCTAGGCACAATATATATGCTGTCCCTAATATTGCCATTTTTGTAGCTCTGATGGTGTGGTTTCTGAGATCCACAACTGCTTATAGTACTGTGTGAAATTTTTTGATATTGTTCCCAAAGCCCCAAAGACTACGGGGACCACGGAAGTGTGTTTCTTCCAGAGAAGATATGTTTCGATTGCCAGGTCTCTGTACTTTGTTAGTTTTTCCAATTCTTTATTTTCAACTCTGGCATCCCCTGGTATTGCAGTGTCAATGATGCAGACATTTCTTCATTCTATCACTACTATATCTGGTGTATTATGTTCAAGATGTCTATCATTTTGGATCTCGAAATTCCACAAGATCTTGACGTCCTCATTTTATGACACCTTCTCTACCTGATGTTCCCACAGGTTTTTGGAGGCTGGCAAGTTATATTTTTTGCATAATGACCAGTGCACTAACTTTGCCACTCTGTCATGTCTAACTTTGTAATCTCTTTATGCAATCTTTGGACATTTGCAGATGAAGTCTGACACAGTTTCATATTTTTCTTGGCAGAGATAATGTTTGCTGTTAGCACTAACTCCTTGGATCTTAGCTTTCATCACATTGGTTTCGAGTGCTTGTTCATGTGCAGCAAAAATCAAGCCTTCAGTTTCCTTCTTAAGGGTCCCCAGTTTTAGCCATGCCCATGTTGTATTATGACAATGCTTTTCATCAATATTTCTCAGGTGTTGTCCATGTACTGGTTTATTTTTCCAGCTGTTTAATTTCTTTTCAAATTGTTCTTTCTTATATTGGGCCTTTGTTTCTGTTGTTTTCAAAATATTCTCCGTTTTCATTGCCTTACGTAATTTTTCTCTGCTTGTACTGATATAATCATTTAGACTTGTTATTTCCTCCTCTACTACCTGCTATATTTGCAGTAATCCACAGCCCCTGATTTTTTGTAGTAAATATAATCTGTCCACATCACTTTTTGGATGTAGTTCATGATGCATGTTCATTAGTTTCCGTGTTTTTGGTACAATATTTCTAATTCATTTTGAGCCCAATCTATTATTCCAGTTGGGTATCTAATTACTGGAACGGCCCATGTGTTTATGGCTTTGATTTTATTTCCATCATTTAATTTTGATTTGAAGATTTCCCTCAGGCGTTTGATATATTCCCTTTCTATCAGTTCTTTAACTTTTCTGTGTGCAATGTTACCTGCTTCTAGTATTCCAAGGTATTTGGAATCTATTTTTCTCTTCCATCTATTTTTTTGGATCTTGCCACAGTGTATAGACAGACCTGCATATTTGTCAATTCCAAATTTCATTTGGATATCTTCACTAAATATTTGCACTGTGTTTAGCAGTGATTCTATCTCTGTGGAACTTTTTGCATATAGTTTTAGGTCATCCCTGTACCATCAACAGATTATTGATTTTTCCTGCTTGTTCTGAAATATGGCAGCCCAATCCAGTTTTATTTAAAATTCTTGACATGGAGATTAGTGAGATGTTGAATAGCAGTGGCGACAAAGAATCCCCCTGAAATATTCCTCTTTTGATGCTAACTTCCCCAATTTCTTTACCATGGGCCCTTAAGACAGTTTTCCATGTTTTTCTTGAGGAACTTCTGGATATTTGATTTAATCGCAATCATTTAAGGCAGTTTTTAGTCCAGATGTGTGGCAACGAGTCAAATTTCAGCTATGTGGCAATGAGTCAAATTATTGTTGTTGTTTTTGTTTTTTGTTATATTCTTTAAATATCCTATGGATTCCAACACCAATCAGATTCGGAAGGAACATATGGTTAGCTTGTATGTTATGTTAATTTGAAGGTGTCTACACCTTGTCCTTCCCTTCTGTTCTGCTTCTGCAGCCTTAAATAGTATCTGTAAAGAAAGCAACTGTTCCCAAAAATAGAAGCTGTAAGTATCTAATGTTTTTTCCTCCAATGGAAACCGAAGCCTGAGTAGAAATGCTGCTAGAATTTCTCATCAGCAAGTGGTGGGAGTAAGAAATATATGACTGTATGCTATCTTTGCTGGTTGACTACTGCTGAGGAGCTAAATCAAGTTGAGGTTCTGCTGCACAGTTAGCTATTTATATGAGCTATTTCCCATAGCAATACCAGAGAAATTATACAATTATAGGGAGTTTACTTATGGAAGCTACTGCTGGCCTATCTTGTTTGGCTTTCCCACTGTGGGCACATTTCTGAGGTAACATGGCAATCAGATGCAATTCTACATGTGAAGTCATCCCTGCAATCAGTATTGGTTGCAACAGTGATAACATGGGTAATCTATGAAACAGAGGAGAAGGGACAAAACTGCTTCTAAGTCCAGAAGGAACTAGGGGAAAGGATTTCCATCCCTGGAAAAGGGGGCAGGACAGGAAAAAGAACTACTGTATAGTTATTTAAAATTGCAAGCAAAATCCTTAGTTCCGGGTTTGACGTTAGATTTAATAGTATACAATATTACAAGCCCACTAAATATAACTGGAAATTCACCATGTTCATGAAAATTATATGTAAATTATGGTAATTACATTCAACTGAATTCCCTCTGTCGGTCACCCCTGAGACATCAAGTATGGCCTACACATGTAATGGATTTTACCATATAATGATGTTGTCTGCAGTGTAGTACCATATATCAATTACGGGTAATGTTCATTACATATAAACTACAGCCATAATGTGCCAAGCTGATTGAGATTTCATCATCAAAACTCATCATGAAGGATAAACTTTCATAAACGGTAATGAAGCCAATTAATTTTCATCGGCTGTGCATCTTTTTGTAGAATGTCCCCTCTGTACAGTTTCCCAACTATTTACATATTGGTTTCATTGATTCAAAAGCCTCTTGAAACTGTTTTATTTTTCACAGTAAAGCAGTAAATGCTTTTATAGTCTATTTATTCTCCCCAACACAGGGTGTTTTCATGAGGTCTGCTGGGGGAGCCATGTGGTGGGGGAGAGCTTTGTTGAGACTAAAACAAACTGAACCTTGATGTTGTTTGCGAGGGTAAAAATAAAATAAAATTGCCAGTCCTCTTGGTCATGTCCTCATGGAGGTAGGCAACGGAGCTGTTTGATATGAAAGCATTTGTTGTATTGATGCTCATCAAAACAAAAGCCTCATTGACCCTCAGAAAATCAGGTTAGTGGTTTAGTTAGTCCCAGGGTAATTGCAAATAATGAACTGGTGAGATTACACCGCAAGCTCAAATACAATGCCCCCCTCTCCCCAATTTACTTGTATCTGCCAAGCACATGGTTAGGATGTTCTCTAGAGTCTGAAATGAAAACACTTAATCATCTCCAGTACAGAGGCAGGCAGCATACGGCGACATGTGCATACTATGGATGATATATCTAGGCATCATTATATATTTTTTCCTGTAAGAGAAACTGTTGGGACACTTTAGAATTCATATTAACTCCGTCCACTGCATGGGGAGCCAAGCAGGGAAATGACGAACTGATTAATTGATGTGCAGATGTACTGGGGATATTTGTGGTGACAACCGATGACAAATGAAAGGCACAGTGATAAACAGCAGATGTGGCCTGGAAGGGCAACATGATGAATGAGCATCTTGATTTTTGATATCTCTTAAGAAAACATTTTCTCTGTGTCTGGGTGTGAGGGTATGTGTGTCTGGGTGTATGTGTGACACAGAGAGACACCCATGCACACACATGAAATTACAAGATGCTCTGAGTTGAAGGGGAAGCTGATGAATGTAATTAGCTTTCATCAATGCCTTTAGAGATTATTTAGTAAAGAGGAAGAAAAAAAATCTTCCCAAGCCTTTGAGTGTTAATTACCTACTCATTTGCATTCGGAGGCAGATATTTTACCTCTGTGTAAATTGCTAGGAATGTTGTTTAAAAACATTGATATCCACAATCACTCTCCAAGAGCTTATGCTCCTTAGCAACTTTGAAATTAAAAACAACAGCAACTTCCACAGCTGCAGCACTTCAAGGGCTCTTATGCAAATTGTGGCTTGAAGACTCCAGACCCCTCACACCTGTCCTAATCAAAATATAATTAATTAAACCTCATTATATTATTACACTGAAATGTTCATCCCCATTTTCAGTTTAATCCCTTGTCTGTCCATTTCCATCTCTAACTCTTACTCATATGGTTAAGATTACACAAAACCAGCTTAAAATATTAGTGGCATAGCCCTTCCCCTGTAAGGCCATTGAATCTAACTCCCTGATCAATGCAGAAATCCAAATAAAAGTATATCTAACAGATGGTTGTCTAAGGGCTCAATCACACCTCCCAAAAGAACTCCAGTTTGGTTATTATTTAGATTGTTTCATAATTTTCAGTTCACATGATGCATGGCCAACATCAATGCATTTGCCCTGGCAATCAGTTTATTTCCCCCTCACTGAAGGGTTTTAAATTGTACCAATGATTAATTGCTTCATTCCTTATCATTTCAGCATATTTGAACATTCCTGTCAATTTATTTCCTTCACAAAGAGGTCACGTTTCTGGGTCCTGTGGCCACTTCATAGCTTGTATTCCTTTTAATTTTTTTTAAGGGATACCACTAAATTGCTAATAGCAGCTGCTCGCGCCACTGGCGCCACACAAAAAAAGCAACATGAATAAATCGCTCAGAAGGAGACAGAGTCCCACTGCCTTGTGGGTGAAAGGGGGCTTGAGATGTCCTGCTCTGAACTGTAAAGAAAAGAATGCTGCATTTTTAAACCCTAGTTTTCACAATGCTTTACAAGTCTTCCAAAATCTGCTTCCTTCTCTCAACACTGTTCAAAAGGGAAAAGAAAAATAAAAGCCAAGAACTGAGAGGGAGAGATATGCAGGAAAAGTGAGTAAAGGAGGGAAGGAAAAGGGGGAGGGGGAGAGAAGGCACCAATTCATCAATATATCACCTTTGATTATTTTTTTTAAAGGACAAGGAGGGGCTTGAAACAGTAAATAAAATGAATTTGTTCCTGTCTGTTGGCATCCTTCTTAAAGTGCAGTGCCCAGAACAGGATGAATTACTCATGATGAGATCTTTGTTGTTTTTTAGTTGTTAAGTCATGTCCGACTCTTCGTGACCCCATGGACCAGAGCACACCATGCCCTCCGGTCTTCCACTGCCTCCCGGAGTTGGGTCAAATTCATGTTGGTTGCTTCAATGACACTGTCCAACCATCTCATCCTCTGTCGTCCCCTTCTCCTCTTGCCTTCACACTTTCCCAACATCAGGGACTTTTCCAGCGAGTTTTCTCTTCTCATGAGATGGCCAAAGTATTGGAGCCTCAGCTTCAGGATCTGTCCTTCCAGTGAGCACTCAGGGTTGATTTCCTTCAGAATTGATAGGTGAGATGACCACTGATGGAGACAATACTGAGAAGGATGGCAAATAGAAATGATATTGATGAAGGGTGTGAGTCAGTGCAAAATAGGAAAATAAGGAAATAGATCAATGGATTAAAAATGAAACTAAATTGCCTAGAATAAAGTATTCTACATTAATAGGAACTTGGATAGAAATTCTTATTTGAGAGCAATTGAATTCTTGGATGAATCAATCCTTAATCTGCAGTCATGTACAGGCTGCCTGAGAATTCATCCCCCTCCTAGTAACTATTCTTATAAAGTTCTATCTCTGTCTTTGTCAGATTAAATCAGATTTGTGTGCTTCCATGTATATGGAAGAAACTTAGCATAATACAGTACTAATCACTGCAGGGTGCACAGTTTCCTGTATCTAAAAGCAGTTTAGACCTTGAACATCTGTGATAAATGGTCAGTTTGGTCCATCCGATAAAGTGAAAATGCAAGAAAATGTTTTAAAAGGACAGGATAGAAAATAATATGTGCAAATAAATTGATTGTGTCTTCCTTAGTCTACTCCTCCTGAGTCCCAGAGATCTCATTAATACTGGCCTGTAGAAGCCAAGATAAATTCTGTGATACCCAATAATCAGGCTGTGTGTGTACATGCATGTAAATATCACTGCATTTGCCATCTTGTGGCATACATTAAGGTTTTCTTTTAGGAGCCAAATTTTCTGCAATACAAAATAAAAGGGTACTCACTCATGAACAAAGGAGGAAGGGAGTCAAACAGGTAATACACTATGGGGCAATCTCCACTGCTGGAACAATCCAGCAGACTTTTGTATTCAGGCTAAAAAGTCATGTGGACTGCAGCCCAAATACAAATGTTTTGAGTCAGTGTGTGCATCCACAACAACAACACTTGTCAAAAAAAGAAAGGCAAGCCACAGGCAGTAGGTGGGGGGGGATAAGGGGGGAATGGATGATTGGACAGTCAATCAGGGAGATTGGGCAGGTGATCAGGAGGGGGTGATGCAACTGGCGGGGGGCATTGGGCAGGCAATAGCTGGGTGATTTGGGTGGGTGATTTGGGGAGAGAGAAGTGATTGGGTGGTCAGGGCAATCCGGCTCGGGGGGGGGGCAATCTAGCTGGCAATGGGGATGATCGGGCATGCAACGAGGGAGTGATTGGGCAAGCAGTGGGGGGGGCGGGAGCTGTTGGATGGACTCAAGCACAGATTTTTAGTTCGTTATAATTCCCGCTATCTGGTATTGCACTGTATCAGACAGCAGGATTTTTTTTAAAAGAAGTGGCAGGGGCAATGAATCAATTCCACATCACCTCAAAATAAACAGAGCAGAGAAAACCACTCCGCTGGCACAGTAGTCCATGCATGCACGCTAAAATCTAAATCAGTTGGTTTTTAACCCAACACAGTTCAAAAGGGAAGGGGGTGTCAGTGGGATTGAGCCCTTATAAGATGACCTCAAATAAATTTTTCCACATTTCCTTTCCTTTCACCCATGCCTATGTAAGAGCATTTATTGTAATAAATGGAATAAGAATCCCTACACACACCAACGCCAACACTGGTTGCTTCTATTTCTGAGGATGAAACATTCAAGCTAGGTGTTATTTAAGATTTCTGAAAAACTGGTCGTGGAGCGCGAGTGCTTGGACAAAATGAGAAACAAGGAAACATTGGGGGAGGGGGAATCTGTTTTCATTGCACTTTTTGCCATCAAAGTGACACTGCATGGCTAACTATGCAGACAATCTAATTCTGTCTCTGTGTTTGTATGTCCCTCTCCGGATGTGTGCATTCATTTTCTCCTGGAAGAGCACAAACCACTTGGTGTAATGCTTACATTATATGACGGGTTGTAATTTGAAAGAAAAGGCCATGTTAGCACCTTCTCAGGCTAGCAAAAGTTGACATTTGAAAGCAATTTAGAAGAACTAGGATGAGCTGATTTTGTACCATTTTCGTCTGTTATTCTTCCGTTTGTTAACTATGCCCCACATGCCACGCCACCTTCCTCTTTTGCAATTACTAATAAGAATTCCTGGAACCGTGGCACACTCAGTTTGCAGCACCTTCCAGCTCTGTCTGTTGAAGTCAGTGATGGCTAGTTTCCAGGGCCCAAGGGGAGCTACCCACCCTCGGCCAAGCTGAGATCCATGCGCTGCCAACCCACTCTTACCTGCATCCCTATCAGAGATGGGGAGGTAAGGCTCACCTCCTGTAGAACTCTTGGGCTTTCTAACATGCTGTGTGAAGGCTTGTATATGAAAAAAGAGAAAGGAGGCAGTACAGGAAAACGAAGCAACAGCAGGTAACAATAGTCTCTTACTCCTGGCTCTGCTCCCCATTGCCTTTTGCATCTTCCACCCTAGTCTCTCTGCTTAGATTACTGCTGAGCCAGAATTCTAGTCTTGTACACAGCTGACCAAATTGTGCCCCACCCACCCGCCACCCACATTCCAAGACACGCACACACACATTTTCTACTATGGCATTTCTCCAAATCATCAAGTAACTATCCAGGCACCAAGAAGTAAGACTATGTAGCCTAAATATGCAGGTGATATTATGGGAATGAAAACAGCACTCCTTACCAGGATGTGGCCTATTATAAGCTCTTTCATAAAATTCACATTTCCTGGTGGATCATCTCTCACTTGGGTTCCAAAGAGCTTAGTACTAGAGATGGGAATGAACCTCATTTCAATGGTTTGTGCTGGTTCATCAGCATGGCACCACAGGTGTTGCGCATTCCCTTTACCCCCACCCACCCCCAGCCAGCTCTCCCATTCACCAGGCAGCACACGCTGGTCTTTGCATGACCATCCAGTCATAGCAGGAGCCTGTGCTTCTCTCCTCCACCTCCACCTGCAGCTGCCCATTCAGACAAGGAGGCAGGGCAGGGATTCCTGCAGTGCTGCGTTTGAGTGGGTGGCTGCTGGAGGAGGCAGAAGAGGGAAGCACGAGCTTCTGCTGTGACTAGATCTTCTCCTCCAAGAGCAGGAGAAGATCAGCACACGCTGGCTGGAGAGTGGGAAAACCAGCTGGGGGTGGAGGAAGGGAACACAGGGCACCTCTGGTGCCATGACAATGAACCAGCAGGAACCTTCAAAATGAGGTTCGTTCCCATCTCTGGTACTAATTGTGACAGTGAGATCACCTGCCCCTCAATCCCTGCCACCTTCATGCTCTCATTTGGGATTATATATTCCCTAGGAATAATATCTGGATGGCACAGGGTCACCTGAGAACAAGTGTCCCGCAGCCCCCGATACTGATGGCCAAGTATTCCTACGTCCACCCCTGCTGTTTCAAACAACTGAGAATCTGTTCTCACGAGCAAGCATCGCTTGACCTCCACAAGAGGACCATTTTCCTCAGCCTGATCAGCAGATGTACTTGTTCCAGATTGAGTAGCCATGGCAACAGGCTCCCTCAGTGACAATGAGCCTTGCTCTTTCTGGACACAGAACACAGCTTTTGGCTTGGTTCCACTCGAATCCTGAGGCACAATTCCTTTTAGCTGCTTTAATTTCTCACACTCTGAGATTAGATGGCCCTTTCCCTGACAGAAATAGCATTTTCTGCTATATTTTGAGTCTTTCTCATCTTGTTTTGGTTTTCCCTCCAAAATCTGAGGTCTTGGTTTCATGTCTGAGGGCTTCCCTTCACCATGGGCCCCTCCCCCTTGCTGGCTTTTCCCTGGCCCCTGAGAGTACTTGCTGTAGGTTTCTTTAGGTTTCCCCATCGATTTCCCCTCACCCAAGGGCTTTCTTATCTGGTAAATAAAATCTGCGATCTCGGCTGCTTCTGCCACAGATTTTGGTTTCCTTTCCCTCACCTGGAATTTCAGTTCCCCATGCAGGACTGAATAGAACTGTTCCAGCGCTATCAAGTCTTTGAGCTGCTGAAAGGTCTCTGTCCCCCCCCTGAGATAGCCATTTCTCTAGCAGCCTCACCAAGTGGGCCCCCACTTGGGTAAAAGTCTGCTCTGGTTTCTTGGTGATTGACCTGAATCTTTGCCTCAGCTGTTCCGCATTTATCCCATGTCTTGCAAACACCAGTTTTTTAAACTCTGCGAAATCTTTCATCAGTTCCTGTGGCATCTCTGAATAAACTTCAGCAAGGCTACCACTGATTAAAGATCGCATGATGGTCATCTTCTCAGTTTCCCTCACTGAGAAGTCCACAAACGCTCTTTCCACTAGGGAAAAGAACACCTCAGGACAATCTCCCTTGTGGTACACAGGGAATTTCTTCAGGTCAGCTTTA
This sequence comes from Pogona vitticeps, assembly GCF_051106095.1. Classification (NCBI taxonomy): domain Eukaryota; kingdom Metazoa; phylum Chordata; class Lepidosauria; order Squamata; family Agamidae; genus Pogona; species Pogona vitticeps. The sequence goes on from NC_135783.1 coordinate 153,095,552, forward strand.
GACAATTGGCCTCCCTCAGAATCCCTATTGTTATTATTGTTCTGGTTCATCATTTCCAATTTTCTTAATTCAAACGCCATCCTTTCTTTTTCCAGAGCAATTTTCTCTCTCTCTAATCTTTCTTCTCTTTCCAATCTCTCTATCTCAAATTGCCTTCTTTCTCTCTCTAATCTTTCCTCTCTTTCCCTTTCCTCCATTTCAAATTGCCTCATCCTCAGTTCATGCTGTTGGACTATGAGCATTTTCCTGAGTTCTGGGTTCTGTTCTCCCGTGCTGTCACCCTGCACTGAGCCAAATTCATCCTCAGAACCTTGGTCCACCTGGGGGTCTTTCACTTCACCCATTTCTGCCATTTGGCTTCGAGTCAAGGGCATAATCCCCCCCCCAGAACAGGCTGCTTTCAAAAGTCAAGCCTCAAAATAAAGCGACCACTTTTTTTTTCTTTTGCCTCAGAACCAGCTTTCTCTATAGATTGCTGCTGTCCTTCAGCACTAACTTGCAACAGTTGCGAGCTAGAGTCTACCCCCCTCTGCTGGGCCTCTCAGCAGGCAGGCTAAATCACTTCTACTTTACAATTTTGCCTCAGCTTTTTCCCGCCAAAACAGAATGCCTCAGAGCTCCCTAATCTAGCCCCCAATCTGAGGTTACACATTCTTCTACTAGTGCACCTCCCCGTGAGGCACACCTAGAAGATTACCTACGCGCTCTCAGATTGTCCCTGACTAGACCCCCCTTGCTCTGGGCACACTTGCCAAGGCTTTGCTGGACCACTGGACAACTGGACCAGTCGTATCCCACACGCTGGACACCAATCAATGTGACAAACCCAGACCTACTGGGATCTGCCACACGTTAACTAAGCTGCCACCAACCATTCCCTATAAGAAGTCACACAGACCAGGGATGGATTTTCAACAAATAAAAGAATAAGGTTTATTTAAAACAACACACAGGGAAAATAAAATGATCAGGTGAATAAGATATAGTAACGTGGCTTAGTCTCATTCATACATGCACACAGTTTAGTTCACACAGAACACTTAACGTGAAGCACAGACCCTGAACCTATCAGTTCTGGCTAACCATACAGACTCCTGAACCTATCAGGTTGGTACTGACTGACACACAGTAGTACCCTGTCTGACACACAGACTCCCACACCAGCTTCTTCTTCCCAGCTGCTGCTTCTTCCCTCCTAACTTCTCCACACAGGCTTCACATATATATACAGTACAGCCCCTCCTCCTGATGTCCCGCCTTCCACTCCCCATAGGATGGAACTTTCCCTCCAAACCCATGACAGACAGGTAACATCAGTGCTGTATGTAACACCTCCCCTCTTTATAAGTTGTTTTGTAGGGGGAAAGCTAAGGTGCTTTTCACCAAAAAAACAACCTGGATAAAACACACAAAAACAGTTATACATACAATATCATACTTACTTATACTTACATTCTAAGTTAACCATATCAATTAGGCATTTAAACATTTACCATATACATTACATCAAGTTACCTTTATTCATACAAACCAAGTTCAAAAAAAACAGGTACATTTAACCTTTTGTCATCAATATATATACATAGTCCATGTTTCTTTCGCCGTCTTCATTCTTCAGGTCTTCTTGACAAGGCGTCAGCAACACAGTTCACTGACCCTCTGACCACCTTCACTTCAAAGTCATAGTCCTGCAGGTTTAAAGCCCACCTCATAAGTTTGCTATTGTGGGTTTTCATTGTCTTTAACCATTGCAGTGGTGAATGGTCAGTGCACAGAGTAAAATGTCTTCCCCAGATGTAAGGCTTGGCCTTCTGGATCGCGTAGACTATGGCCAGACACTCCTTCTCCACGGTTGCCAAATGTCTCTCACCTTTCTGGAGTTTCCTGCTCAGGTAGGACACTGGATGCTGGTCACCATTCTCATCCTCCTGGCAAAGAACCGCTCCTACCCCGCTGTTAGACGCATCGGTGTAGATGATGAACTCCCGGTCGAAGTCTGGAGCACGTAGCACTGGATAGTTGATGAGCGCCTGCTTCAACCTCTGGAACGCCTCCTCACAGTCGCTGGTCCACGGGATGCGGTCATCAGCCTTCTTCCTCGTCAGATCGGTCAGCGGAGCCGCAATCTCGCTAAACCTCGGGATGAACTTTCTGTAGTAGCCCACCAACCCAAGAAATGATTTGACTTTTTTCTTGGTGTTGGGTCTGGGCCAATCACGAACAGCTTCTATTTTGGCCTCCAGGGGTTTTATCACTCCTCCCCCTACCATGTGACCCAAGTATTTTATTTCTGGGCTACCCAGCTGACACTTGCTGGCCTTTACTGTTAGCCCTGCTGCACTTAACCTCTGCAGCACTAACTCCAGGTGTTTCAGGTGATCTTCCCAGGTATTACTGAAGATCCCTATGTCGTCAATGTAGGCCACAGTAAAGTCACTGAGCCCTGCCAAGGTCTGGTCCATCAGCCTTTGGAATGTGGCTGGTGCATTTCTGAGACCAAAGCTCAGGACTCGAAACTCATAGAGACCAAAAGGGCTGCAAAAGGCAGTCTTTTCTTGATCCCTGGGATCAATTCTTAATTGCCAATATCCCTTTACCAGGTCCAATGATGAGATGAACCGACAACCCCCTATGGTTTCAATCAGGTTGTCTAGCCTGGGCATTGGGTAGGCATCAGGAGTGGTTACGCGGTTTAATTTCCTGTAATCAACACAAAACCTAATGCTCCCATCAGGCTTGTCCACAAGGACTATCGGAGAGGACCAAGGACTAGAAGAGGGGACGATTATGTTCTCCCTAAGCATCTCGTCCAGCTCCTTCCGCACCTTGTCCCTATAGGGTCCCGTTACTCGGTATGGGGATACTGCCTGCGGGGGTGCATCCCCTGTGTGGATCCGATGCATCACTCCCTTCACTATCCCCGGCTTGTTGGAAAACACCTGTTGATATTTAATGAGCAGCATTTTTAGTTCTTGCTGCTGGTCTTGGGTGAGTGCAGGACTGATCTTTACCTCCTCTGGGTTGTATTTTACTTCCCCTCTACCCTCCCAGAAGGGTAATTCAGCTTCCTCACTCTCAGCTGCTTTTATCGCAAATAAAACCCTCTGTTCCCCTCTGTAGTAGGGTTTTAGGGCATTCACATGAACCACCCTCCTTGCTTGGTTCTCCTCCTGCTCTATAAGGTAGTTCAGGTCTGACATCTTGGAAATGACCCTATATGGTCCTGCCCATTTGAGCTGCAGTTTGTTCTCTCTGCAGGGCCTAAGCCAAAGCACTTCCTCCCCTGGGTCAAAGTGCCTCTCTCTAGCTTTGTGGTCATACCATGTTTTCTGTCTGACCTTCTGAGCTTGCAGGTTTTCTGCTGCCAGTTCTAGGTTTCTCTTTAGGTCATTCATCAAGGTGTCTATATATGTCACAACGTCTTGTGGGTCATCCTGGGTGATCTGCTCCCAATTTTGTTTGATCAAATCAAGGGGCCCTTTCACCCTTCTCCCAAATAAAAGTTCAAATGGACTGAACCCGGTACTGGCTTGTGGCACTGATCGATAAGCAAACAAAAGGGATTGCAGCTTCTGGTCCCAATTGTTTGGATTCTCTGCCAAGTAAGCCCTAATCATGCGCATTAGAGTCCCATTGAACTTCTCAGTTAACCCATTACTTTCAGGGTGATAAGCAGTGGTTTCCTTGTGCTTAATTCCACAGATTTGCCATAAGCGTTTCATGAGCTTCGATGTAAACGATGCTCCCAAATCTGTGATTATTTCTGAGGCAAATCCCATCCTGGACATATACTCCACCAAGGCATCTGCCACTGTGTTAGTTTCAATGTTAGTCAAGGGTATGGCTTCAGGGTACCTCGTGGCATGGTCCACAATGGTGAGAATGAACCTGTTCCCCCTCTTTGTGGCCTTGGGCAAAGGTCCCACAATATCCACCCCTATGCATTTGAACGGAGTGTCAATCACAGGCAAAGGGCACAACTTTGCTTTGGTCCTGTCGTGGCTATTCCCCTGCCTTTGACACACATCACATTGTTTACAGAACTCCCTGATCTGCTTCCCTATGTCAGGCCAGTAAAAATTCTGTGTGATTCTCTGCTGTGTTTTGTTCACCCCTAAGTGCGCAGCAAACATGTCAGAGTGCCCCCTTTGTAAGATCATGGGGCGATACTTTTCAGGTACCACTAGCTGACTTCGGATCCCATCTCCCCCTTTTGAGATATTCCTCAGGGTCTCTCTATACAAAATCCCCTTTTCCACTAGAAATCTCACTGGGGTTTCAGGTGTTAGCTGGGCGTCAGTCACCTGTTCAAAACACTTTTGGAGAGTGGCGTCTGCCTTTTGCTCTTGTCCAAATCTGCTGTCTGTGGTTAAGGTTTCCACCACAGCTTCTGAACTCCCCACACCTGCTTCCGTCTCTGGCTCATCATTACCCCCCTGAACTGTCCCCGTGGTGGCTTGTGAGCGTGTAATCACTAGCACCCGTTTCACATGTTCAGCCAGGTCATTTCCCACGAGCACGGCTGCTGGCAGAGTCGATGAAATTGCTAGCCGCCAAACTCCCCTCCAGCCTTGAAAGTTCACAGGTACCTCCGCTACTGGCAGTGAGATCACCTGCCCCTCAATCCCTGCCACCTTCATGCTCTCATTTGGGATTATATATTCCCTAGGAATAATATCTGGATGGCACAGGGTCACCTGAGAACAAGTGTCCCGCAGCCCCCGATACTGATGGCCAAGTATTCCTACGTCCACCCCTGCTGTTTCAAACAACTGAGAATCTGTTCTCACGAGCAAGCATCGCTTGACCTCCACAAGAGGACCATTTTCCTCAGCCTGATCAGCAGATGTACTTGTTCCAGATTGAGTAGCCATGGCAACAGGCTCCCTCAGTGACAATGAGCCTTGCTCTTTCTGGACACAGAACACAGCTTTTGGCTTGGTTCCACTCGAATCCTGAGGCACAATTCCTTTTAGCTGCTTTAATTTCTCACACTCTGAGATTAGATGGCCCTTTCCCTGACAGAAATAGCATTTTCTGCTATATTTTGAGTCTTTCTCATCTTGTTTTGGTTTTCCCTCCAAAATCTGAGGTCTTGGTTTCATGTCTGAGGGCTTCCCTTCACCATGGGCCCCTCCCCCTTGCTGGCTTTTCCCTGGCCCCTGAGAGTACTTGCTGTAGGTTTCTTTAGGTTTCCCCATCGATTTCCCCTCACCCAAGGGCTTTCTTATCTGGTAAATAAAATCTGCGATCTCGGCTGCTTCTGCCACAGATTTTGGTTTCCTTTCCCTCACCTGGAATTTCAGTTCCCCATGCAGGACTGAATAGAACTGTTCCAGCGCTATCAAGTCTTTGAGCTGCTGAAAGGTCTCTGTCCCCCCCTGAGATAGCCATTTCTCTAGCAGCCTCACCAAGTGGGCCCCCACTTGGGTAAAAGTCTGCTCTGGTTTCTTGGTGATTGACCTGAATCTTTGCCTCAGCTGTTCCGCATTTATCCCATGTCTTGCAAACACCAGTTTTTTAAACTCTGCGAAATCTTTCATCAGTTCCTGTGGCATCTCTGAATAAACTTCAGCAAGGCTACCATTGATTAAAGATCGCATGATGGTCATCTTCTCAGTTTCCCTCACTGAGAAGTCCACAAACGCTCTTTCCACTAGGGAAAAGAACACCTCAGGACAATCTCCCTTGTGGTACACAGGGAATTTCTTCAGGTCAGCTTTAGACAATTGGCCTCCCTCAGAATCCCTATTGTTATTATTGTTCTGGTTCATCATTTCCAATTTTCTTAATTCAAACGCCATCCTTTCTTTTTCCAGAGCAATTTTCTCTCTCTCTAATCTTTCTTCTCTTTCCAATCTCTCTATCTCAAATTGCCTTCTTTCTCTCTCTAATCTTTCCTCTCTTTCCCTTTCCTCCATTTCAAATTGCCTCATCCTCAGTTCATGCTGTTGGACTATGAGCATTTTCCTGAGTTCTGGGTTCTGTTCTCCCGTGCTGTCACCCTGCACTGAGCCAAATTCATCCTCAGAACCTTGGTCCACCTGGGGGTCTTTCACTTCACCCATTTCTGCCATTTGGCTTCGAGTCAAGGGCATAATCCCCCCCCAGAACAGGCTGCTTTCAAAAGTCAAGCCTCAAAATAAAGCGACCACTTTTTTTTTTCTTTTGCCTCAGAACCAGCTTTCTCTATAGATTGCTGCTGTCCTTCAGCACTAACTTGCAACAGTTGCGAGCTAGAGTCTACCCCCCTCTGCTGGGCCTCTCAGCAGGCAGGCTAAATCACTTCTACTTTACAATTTTGCCTCAGCTTTTTCCCGCCAAAACAGAATGCCTCAGAGCTCCCTAATCTAGCCCCCAATCTGAGGTTACACATTCTTCTACTAGTGCACCTCCCCGTGAGGCACACCTAGAAGATTACCTACGCGCTCTCAGATTGTCCCTGACTAGACCCCCCTTGCTCTGGGCACACTTGCCAAGGCTTTGCTGGACCACTGGACAACTGGACCAGTCGTATCCCACACGCTGGACACCAATCAATGTGACAAACCCAGACCTACTGGGATCTGCCACACGTTAACTAAGCTGCCACCAACCATTCCCTATAAGAAGTCACACAGACCAGGGATGGATTTTCAACAAATAAAAGAATAAGGTTTATTTAAAACAACACACAGGGAAAATAAAATGATCAGGTGAATAAGATATAGTAACGTGGCTTAGTCTCATTCATACATGCACACAGTTTAGTTCACACAGAACACTTAACGTGAAGCACAGACCCTGAACCTATCAGTTCTGGCTAACCATACAGACTCCTGAACCTATCAGGTTGGTACTGACTGACACACAGTAGTACCCTGTCTGACACACAGACTCCCACACCAGCTTCTTCTTCCCAGCTGCTGCTTCTTCCCTCCTAACTTCTCCACACAGGCTTCACATATATATACAGTACAGCCCCTCCTCCTGATGTCCCGCCTTCCACTCCCCATAGGATGGAACTTTCCCTCCAAACCCATGACAGACAGGTAACATCAGTGCTGTATGTAACACTAATCTATTTGGAACCCAAGTGAGAGATAATCTACCAGGAAATGTGAGTTTTCTGAAAGACTGGCGCAAATGTCCAAACTGAGGTTCATGCCCATGTCTTATTGGTACACACCCCCATCCAGAAATGCAGAAGCAGAAAGAAGGCAGAAATCTAACCAATATAGAATGAAAACATGCGCCCCTCACTGCCTTGATTGACAAGATACTCACTGCCATTCTGCCACACTGAGAGATGGATAACCAAACATTTAAGAAATGCTGAAAAAAGTAACATTTCATCTTCAAGTATGGATCTCGCCACCTCTTTTCCAAAATGGAAGAACTTTTATTCCTTCCAGACTCTCATGGTTACGGTACAACTGTGCCTCATTTATGGAATCGATTCCCAGAGGAGTTCTGCTTGGCCCCTCCCTATACTCAGGAAGAAACCAAGTTTGGCGGCGGACGAGATTGGCAACTACAGGCCCGTCGCCAACGTTTCTTTCCTAAGTAAGGTGGTGGAGAGGGTGGTGGCCGACCAGCTTCAGGCACACCTGGATGAAACAGATGCCCTGGATCCATTTCAGTCGGGCTTCAGGCCGTGCCATGGCACAGAAACGGCATTGGTCGCCCTGTGTGATGACCTATTGAGGGAGGCTGACAGGGGCAAAGTGTCCCTGCTGGTCCTCCTCGACATCTCAGCGGCCTTTGATACCATCGACCATGGTATCCTCCTGGGGAGGCTCTCCGAGCTGGGTATAGGGGGCCTTGCATTGGCCTGGCTCCGCTCCTTCTTGGAGGACCGCCCCCAGAGAGTGCAGCTTGGGGAGAGCGTCTCGGCCCCGTGGAATCTCAATTGTGGGGTCCCACAGGGGTCAATCATCTCCCCAATGCTGTTTAACATCTATATGAGGCCGCTGGGTGGGGTCATCAGGGGGTGTGGAGCCCGGTGTCATCAGTATGCTGATGATACCCAGCTCTACATCTCCTTTCCACCGACCGCAGGTGATGCCGTTCTGTCCCTTCAGCGCTGCCTGGGGACCGTACTGCAATGAATGCAGGAGAACGGGCTGAGGCTGAACCCGGACAAGACGGAGGTACTAAGGGTGGGCGCCCCTGCAGTCGGGGGCTTGGGAAACTCCCTCTCCTTTGGGGGGGTGACCCTCCCTGCCAAGGATGAGGTCCGCAGCTTGGGGATCCATCTCGACCCGGCGCTCACTATGGAATCCCAGGTGACGTCGGTGGTCCGAACCGCCTTTTACCACCTCAGGTGGGTAGCCCAGCTGCGGCCCTATCTTGATGTTGGGGCGCTCACCACTTTGGTGCATGCGCTCGTAATCTCAAGATTAGACTACTGTAATGCGCTCTACGTGGGGCTGCCTTTGAGGTTGCTGCGGAAACTTCAGATGGTGCAGAACGCGGCGGCCAGACTCCTTAGTGGGGTGAAGAAATTCCAACACATCTCACCCACTCTGGCCGCTTTGCACTGTCTGCCCATCCGATTCCGCATCGACTTCAAAGTGTTGATGCTCACATACAAAGCCCTAAACGGTTTAGGGCCTTGATATTTGGTGGAACGCCTTCTGCCACCAAGATCTACCCGTATCACTCGCTCGAGCCAGGAGGTGAGGCTGAGGAGCCTAACGCCGAGGGAGGCCCGGAAGGAAAAGACAAGAAATCGGGCCTTCTCGGCGGTGGCTCCTCGCCTCTGGAACAACCTTCCTCCTGATATTTGCGCGGCTCCCTCGCTGGGTATTTTCAAAAAACAACTAAAAACATTGCTGTTCCGGCAGGCCTTCCCCCCTCCAGCCAATTTCTGATTCCTCTCTTTTTTCCCTCCTTGCGTTCGATCTAATTGTTGAATATGTTTTTATATAAGTTGCCTTAGCTATTGTTTTATCCCTGTTGTAAGCCGCCTAGAGTGGTCCGTTGATCAGATAGGCGGGATATAAATAAATAAATAAATAAATAAATAAATAAATAAATAAATAAATAAATAAATAAATAAATAAATAAATAAATAAATAAATAAATAAATAAATAAATACTCATTTAGGAGGCAGTTAAAAGCTCTACTTTTCAGAGAGGCCTTTCACGCCACCCCAGGTGAATCCCTTTCCTCCTGCTTCACTTCAGTCTGAGAACTGGTTTACGCCACTGGTTTTTAAGTTTTTGATTATGCTTTTGTTTCATGTGGTAATATACTTACTGCTTTGTTGTAGTAGTTTGGTTTAATGGCTTGTAAACTGCCCAGAATAGTGCTTCGGCACTAATGGGGTGGTGTGTAAATTAAAGTAATAATAAAATAAATAAATTTAGATGAGGAAATTGCACACGTATATCCTGTCTCTATATGCCATTGGGAAATATGTTGAAACCAGTCATCTGGTTTTGCCCATGCAGCTTTCAGAGCATATGCCACTAAACTAGAAATGCAACTGACCACGGAGAGGAGAAGCCCCTGAAGATGACTGTAAGAAGTACAGTATAGCACAACAAGGAGATAAACAGAAGGCTGTTTAAACCCCTGCCCCCCATATCTAAGGGCAAAAGGGACTTATTCTGAGATCCAGCCATGAAGAACTAATAAGATTGCTTGTGACAAAGTGGGACCAATACATCCAATATCCCCCATATAGTCCAAATGTTGCCATTTCTTTAGTGCCGCTGTTACATACAGCACTGATGGTACCTGTCTGTCATGGGTTTGGAGGGAAAGTTCCATCCTATGGGGAGTGGAAGGCGGGACATCAGGGGGAGGGGCTGTACTGTATATATATTTGGAGCTGATGTGGAGTTGAGGAGTGGGAGTCTGTGTGTCAGATTGAGTACAACTGTGTGTCAGTTAGTACATACCTGATAGGTTCAGGTTTCTTTATAGGTAGCCAGAACTGATAGGTTCAGGGTCTGTGCTTTACTTTATAGTGTTCTGTGTGAACCAAACTGTTGTATGTATGATTGAGACTAAGCCACGTTACAGTATCTTCTTTACCTGATCATTTTATTTTCCCTGTTTGTTATTTAAATAAACCTTGTTCTTTTGTTTAGTAAAATCCATTCCTGGTCTGTGTGACTCCTTATAGGGAATGGTTGGTGGCAGCATATTTATAGTGTGATATACTCCAGTAGGTCTGGGGATGTCACAGCCGCTATATAAATAAGATCAGATAATATGGAACTCCCCAAATAGATGAAGGGAATTTCATATGCATTTCTGCTTAGACATACTGTATCTATCTTTATATATCATAGGAGCAGGGATAATGATCCAGCAAACCTACGCACGTATGAATTAGATGTATATAGGCCAGGATGAGTCATCACATTCTGGTTCAACAATCCATCTACTATACTCTCTCCCCCTTGTCTCACTTAAGCATCAGATAGGGCCATGATATAAAGCACAATTAGATATCTAAGAATATCAATCAGAAATATAGTGGCAAGTGAGTAGAAATAATTATGCTCAAAATTTTTCATTTCTTTGCCAGGATGGGTGAAAAATCTGGGCCAGAACTTCGTTTCCCTCCAGACCTGCCAACATTGGGGTGAGAGGAGCATGTCTGTGGTTCGCCAAGGACAAGATGGTGAGAGTGACCACCTAGATCTTTGTGCGATGGTGCCGATGCTGTTGCTGCTCCCAAGTGGGCACGCAAGAGACAAGGAGGAGCTAGGGTTGCCGCAGGCCGATCGCAGGAGTGCCAGAGGCACCCGGAGGGAGGAAGGGAGGAAGGAAGGAACGAACGAATGAACGAACAAATGAACGAATAAATGAAGACTGTGGGTTGGAATACTACTTGCATCACAACGGGTATGAATGGTAAACTCACAAATCAATCCACAGCCCATGTGGCAGCACTGATTTCAATTTAAGATATAATACAGATTAGCCTATGAATCAAATCTCAGCAACATCAAATGTTCCAATTCATCTTTCCAATGTAGTCACAGCCTAATCTGTGGTACTGACTTAGGGCTGCCACATCTGATAGGCTCCCAGTCTTTACAATCCTATGCAGGCAAAAAAAAATGTACAGTATCTCTCATTGCTGGAAATGGCGGTATCTACTGAATTTGTTGTGCAGTAGATGCAGATCAAGGACAATTTGGTTTCAACTTACTTTTGAAGAATTTATCACACATCACAAAGTCCTCCCTAATCAGGATGAGAAGTGGGGAGGGGAAAGGAACTTGAGCTTTTTAAAAAATCTGAATGTGTCACAAGTGACTTAGACAGATTTCCCCTTTCCCTATTTAGCTCCAGTTCCTTCTTCATCAAATTCTAAAACCAAGCACACAATTTATTACAGGAACCACTGCCTTCTTTCTTCTTGACAATCACCTGTAGCAGACCTGTAATATTGAGAAGGCAGATGCTTGATCCCTTTCAAAAGACCTGTGCCGTGGTATGTCATATAATTACACCGGGGCTCTCTGTGTTTGGAGGTTGAAAAATATCTCTTTCTCCAAGTGATTTCATAGCATCTGTTTCATTTCAGTATGACAAGCAGCAAGGTACCCAGCTGCAATCCCCACAGATTCATCCAAAGGCACGGGTACGTTTGGGTGCAATCTTGCAAACTGGCCATGCTTTCAGGTAAACATGCATAGAGTCTATGCCTTATTTTCCTTCCCCCCCCCTTTCCATTGGATTGTGGGGAATATCCAGAATCAAGGCACTGGAGTGGGAAGATCTACTACCCTTCAAATAGGAATGCTCCCCTAGAGGAATCCATTGCCCTTTAACTACTACCTAATATTCTTAATTTGATTCCAGTCGACCTCTTTTTTGTAGCATTTAATCTCCAACTCTTCTGATATGGAGATTGCCACATCTCTGTGTGCCTCTGCTCCTAGCCAAACAGGAGCTATTCTTATGCTTCAGTGCAAGGCCGTGGAGAATGCACTACGTGAATGATAACCCCTGGTCTCCAGAGATGGAGAAAGAGAATCCATTCTACACTGTCTAGGTGAATTCTGATCCTACCAGCTCCCTTGCCTTGCTGGCAAACGCAGGCTCAGGAAGGGAAGTGCACGGCTGTGGGGGTGCTCAAAGCGTGTACCAAAGCCAAGGGGAAGGGAAGGGAAGTAGGGAGTTTACAATTTCCATCTTGGAACATGAGTTAAACCTTATCAAACACTGCTTAACTTGGCAACATTTGGTCATGATGATATTTGGACTATTTTGTTTCTTCACCTCTTCCACCTCTGGAGTGCTAGCCCAATGAAGGGTCCTGTTCGACTTGAACGCTTGTCTGTGTTTAATACTTCCTTGGTCCAATAAAGGTATTATGCATGCTTGGTTTTGCAATCTATGCAAAGAGTTATCTCTTAAACCCAGATTGTCTGAAACATGGCTGAGAGCCAATATGCTACAATGATTAAAATGCTAGACTGGGGCTTTGAACATCCAGATTCTATCCCTCATGGAGCCCTGAAGCTCACTGGGTGACTTTGGGCAAGTTGTTCTTTTTCTGTCTCATCCACCTCATTGTGGTGAGGAGGAAATGTAAGGGGGTACAGCTTGGAAAAGTTACTTTTTCAGCCTAAGCTCTTGCAGAGGTTTGAATTCTTGATTAAATTCCTCTAGCTGCAAAGTAGAAGTGTAGGGCTTCACAGAGTAGAATAGTTTCAAGTTCCCCAGAGTAGTCCACCCCTTTCTCGTGAACCGCCATTTACAGTTTCAATAACTCGTTCTAGGACACCGGTAGGAGAAAGAATAAAAAGTTTTATTACATACAATCAAGCAGCTTAAACAGCAAACTGTCAAACATGACTGCCTTCCACAAACTATCACAGACACCAAAGAGGGGGGAAAACACTGAGTAAAAGTGGCAAGGGGCTCTCTTTGAATGCAGAGGCAGAGAAGGAATGATTGGTTAGTGCTGAATAGATTAACAGCACCCAAGCCCAGAAAGGCCTCTCTGAGCCAAACCTACTAAAGGCAGCATGTGAGGTTGTAAAAACTCCCACAGAAGCCTCCCAGAACCCCCCAGCTGACACAGCTACAGGCAATGGCAGCTGAGGGAATTTGGGAGTTGCAATACAAGAAAGAACTTTTCCAGGCTGAGAAGAGGTCAAAGGAAAGGTAAGATAAAATATAACTAACAGGCTTACTAACTAATTGACAAGTACAAATTAATCAGTCAGTCAAAGTTTGCATACCTTCCATATGCTTTTGGAAAGCAGAAGAGAACTGAACACAGTCATGTCTTGAAAGAAGGGTAAACTCACCCTCTGACTACCAAAAGTCTTGCTTTTACTATGAGAGGAGTCAGATGTTTGTGGGGAGAGCAGCTGCCCGACATCCCGTAAAACACAGCAGCCCATTAAACTCAATCCGAAGGACTTGGGGAATCTTGGATTTCATAGTCATAAAATGTTATGGCAACTTCATAGAAAAGAGACCACTATGGCTGTTTTACTGTTTTACCTTCTTACCAAAGAGTAAAAAGGACTTTTCTCTTAGGATGGTGTTTCTTAGCTACAGCCAAGAGTACAACCTGCAGCCACCAACCACTCTGTGCAGCCCTAGGAATCCTCCTGGGATGTCCATCTGCTCTAATCTCAGCCTCCAGGAAGCAAGCAATTTCTGCATTTTCTACTGAGACATTTTCCACTTGTTGTCATGTTTTCAATATGTGAACACAATAAAATAATAATCTTGGTCCTCCTTTCCCCTTTTCTGCTCAACTTGAGTTGAAGGCCTCTGAGCAAGACTGTACTCCTGTAAGACAGAAGTATGGTCAACCTGCTATAAAAATGCCTCTGGTGCCATTGCTGTTCCTCCTTTTTGTTTGTTTAAGTCTTGCTGTTTGCCCACACTCTGGCCATTATACAACCTCAACTGAATCCAAATAAAACTGAAATAAGGCGTAAAGTCTTGAGATTAGTATGGCAGCCACGTGGGCAAGCATCCTATTTGCCCATTCTGTGTGCACAGCCAGCTTTTGCATGAATGGCTGGCCTTCTTCTGAACAGCCGTCCTGCTTGTGTCTCCATAGCACAACCACTTCTTGGCCAGGTACGTCGACTTGGCCCTAGTGCCGAGGACCCCTAAAAGCCAAGCATTATCCGCATAGCTGGCTAAGAGGCAGTTGTGCTATGGATTCAGACAGGCAGCAATGGGTGGGGGGAGAAGCACCACCCTCCTTTCCTTCCCCCCCCCCCGGCTCTAATGAGCGTTGCTCCACAAAGGGCAGCAGATGTATTCTGCCTGAAGAGCGTTACCCTCCACAGTTGTAGATAGGGTATGGTCAGCAGAAACTGCTATGCAAGAGTAGAAGAATATGAAATGTTCATGGATGTCATGCCTTAGTCTGTCCTGAACACGAAAAGGTTACATTCTTCCTTTGAGCAAAAGCTTCATGATAAGGCAGCCGAGCAGCCAGCTATGGTGAACTTGTTATCCCCGTCAAAGATAGCACCTTTAGAGATAATGAGTTCACAGGATGCTAGTTGAGAAAGTCAATGGTTTTTTTTCTTCCTGCTGCCCTCTCTCCCCACTTTAGCTGGAGCCTGTTTTGTGTCTAATACCTTCTGGGAGGAAGGAAAGACCATAGAAATTCTAGGCCTGAAGCTTTCTCCCACTATTCCACTTACGACTGAAGTGTGCACAGGTCTGTACACAACTGGGGCCTTTAAGAACTCCTTTCCCCTGGAATCAGAAAGCTTTATGACACCTAGAAGGGTTGGGCTCTCCTCTAGACATCATGAATAGAGCCATATTATCCATTTTCCGTACCCAAGTGATTTGCATTATTTTCAGTCTGAATCAGATTGATGGAAAGCCTGAGAGAATTAGTCCCCGTGTTAATACAGTTGGGACTGTGGAGACAGAGGAGGGACAGAGCTGGCCCCACCATTAGGCAGATGGAAGCACCTGCTTCAGGTTGTGGGTGTTGGAGGACAAAGCTATTGGTTACCTGCTCTCCAAGCCCAAAATGGATCTGTTGCCTTGTTGCTATTGTCTAAGTCAGAGTTGAGTGTTACTCTCTTCTGGCCATGGAATTGACAAAATGATCTAAGCTGTCTTTTGTCTCAGACAGCCAAGTGTCTTGGCCCACTGCTGGATAAAGACAGTCAGAGCTTTCAAAATTCCTATTTAAAACTAACTTGTTCTGGTTACTCATTAAAGTGTTCTAAAATAATTGTCTGTGATTACTCGTTTTTATATTTAATAATAGTTGCATTGCTTATTAGGGCAGGAGCTGGTAGGGCTGAGATCTACAAACACAGTCTGAGGACAGGTTCTTCTGGCCATTTGTCCTTTGCTTATCCCTGCATTAGGCTTTAGGCAGAAAGTCAAGAGAAATCTCCACATGAAGAATGCTGCTGATGAATCTTTTCCAGAAAGGATAACAGGAGTCCAACCTATCTATAAATTGTGGGTTCACATATGTCAAGAGACTGGCAAATGAGGAGATAATGCTTTCAGTTGACTTTGAAACTTAGGTCTATTTGCTGGTGCTAGAATGGGTAGGCAGAAGAGAGAGGGAGAAGTTGACTGTTGATTGGAAGGTGTGTCTTATGGGTATGTGAAGGAATTTTAAAGATCATAAAACACTCCTGGCAAAACTCTCTCCTGGTACCAAGCTAATTAGTGAGAATTTTTTGGTTGGAAAAAAAAATAGAGTGGAATACAGTGAAGATACTTTTTAAAAAGTTACTCCCATCTGGAAGTTTCAGGGCAGCTCAGGACCTGATTGGTAAAATATACTCGAAAGAGCTAGAAGGTGGATTATGGGTATAAAACAGTAGGGGAAATAAGCTTAATTTAGCCCAGTTTCTTTGAGGAGAATGCTATTCTCATCTGTTGTCTTGCTAATTGATTTATAATCTGAACACACTCTGGAATTATGCTGAATTTCTGTTTCAATGTAGGTAGTCTAGGTTATTTAGCTTTTTTATTTTCTGTGGGAAATGTTCTGGAATTGCTTTGGCCTCAAAGCTTTTTCAATGTGTATTTACTTCACAAATTTTTGACTGCTTTTTAACCTTTTGGAACTAATCTTTGCAACTGTTTATGACTTTCTTTCTTTCTAACTGTTCACAACATCTTTAATTAAAATACCGTATTTCTCCATGCACAAGATGCTACTTTTTCCTAAAATAGACTAACACTAGGTCGTCTTAGTAAGCTGAACCTATGGCATGCATGCCACAGCTGGCACACAGAGCCCTCTCGGTGGGCACATGAGCCAAGCCGATGCTGCTGCCCATGCCAGCCTGGTGCAGGGTGTGGCGCTGCTCGCTGCTGGGGCTCAGCTCACACCACCTTGTCATCCACCCATAGGGAGCCCACGAGTGGCACTGGAGGCAGTGATCAGGTGGCAACAGTAGCAGCAACAGGTGGAGGCAAAGGAGGAGCTGCACCCAGCCGTCCCTTGGCACCAAATCACTACTGTCCATCGACTGTGACTCCAGCACTTCAGGAGAGTGAGTGGGGTGGAGCATAGCACAGGAAGCCCTGATTATATTTGGCCTATATTTGGGGAGAGGGAAAAAGGAACCCTCTGCCCACCTTCCAGAGGACACACCAGCCTGGAGGGTGCCTACTGCATTGGGCACTTGGGCTCAAAAAAGTCAAAATGGGGGGGGGGAGTATCTTACACATGGGGATGTCTTATACACAGAAAAATATGTAATAAAAATATTACAGCAGTTTGGTTCTTCTGAGAAGAAAAGAATCTGTTGGTACTAAAGAAGGGTCTTACCTCATGTCCCTACAGCAGGGATCTCAAACTCAATTTACCTGGGGGCCGCTGGAGGCAGAGTCTGGGTGAGGCTGGGCCGCATCAGATTTTCCGCCAAGTGGAGCAAGAGTCTGAGGAAGCCACCCAGGAGTTTCCTTAGCCCGTCTGGGGCTCCGAGGAGGAGGAGGGGCGCGCAAGCCTTTGCCACCAGCCACAACCCCCTCCAGCTCCTTCTTCACTACCACCACCACCAAGATGAAGAAGCAGAGAAGAGAGGGACCGCCGGCAACCACCTAGCGGCGGGGGGGAGGATGACATGACATAAAACATTTTTAAAACCCTCACATAATCACCTTGCCAAAGGAGAAAAGTCCCCATTGGTACCCACGATATTAAACAGAACGGGGTGCCTCACACATACACGGAGGTTCGGCAACCTTCCTCTGAGCCCCCCCCAAAGGCACACTCAGGCGGGCTGGTTGCAGTTCCGGATGGAGGGTGCAAGAGCCACTGTCTTGGGGGAGAGCTGGCGAGCAAGGTGAGACTTTTTTTGACTCTTGACAGCGGAAGACACATGGGCGCTTCAGGGGGGGCAGGCAAGGCAGGGGCCACAAACTATCATCCGGTGGGCTGCAAATGGCCCCCAGGCTGCATTTTTTAGACCCCTGCCCTACAGGATCCTGTACATTTTGTGGGAGTTTTGTTATGCCTACCTTAGAGGGTTGTTGTACATGTTAATGTGTGCAGTCTTGTGGATTTTGGTAAGTCCCTGGAGCACTGAGGAGTCAGGTTGACTCAGAGTATTGGAAGGGGACTGGACAGGACAATTTCCCCCACCCATCAGCTCATTGACCCTCAGAGCCTCCCCACACCAGGAAAGTCTGGGTAGTGTGGCTAAATGGTTTGTGTGGGCCTCTGTGTCTCATCCATAATTTTGACAATGTTGGTAGCAGTACCCACAATTTTGCAAGTGTAATCGGTACACCACCATGTGGCTGTATGATCACTGTGCCTCCGACCATATGCCAATAATGTATTTGCCAATTATTTCTGGATGAACTTTAAGCTGAAAAGGGAATATTCAAATTATTTCATGTCACTGACACACATAGGCTCGGGCATTGCTTTTTTGTCCAATTCTTTAAATAAAGGGAGACAAGGAAATACGTGAGGGTACTGTGGGTGCTTTTGAGCTAATAACCCAGAGCCAAGGAACAGGCTTCCCAATTAGTGAAAAGAAAGAAGTTGTCTGAACATCATCATCATCATCATCTCAGGGCCAGCCTTCCTTTGAAAGGAGCCCTTAAAGACCTGCCTTTTGTGCAACAGTATGGAATCTCAGCATGTAAGAAACGAGACACATTGATTCCTATGTTTGCATTCCAGGCACACTTTTCATTTCATGGCATTTGCAGTAATTAGAGTGTCATTACCTTGTCAGTGCTTGCGCTTTGCTTGCTGAATTGTCTTCCTGTGCGCACCCTAACCTCCATTCCACACAGTGATTGCCGTGGAAAGGAGCATTTCAGGCACACTGGGTAGACTTGCTGTCCCTGTGCTTTCTCTCAGTGTAACATGCATACATTTATGTTAATTCCAGGGTCACTGGTCTATTTGGATCCTTCATTCCTGTCAAGAGTAGCAATAAATAACTGAAATCCAAATGATGGATTCCAAATAAAATTTAAACACAAAGGTGATGTATTGAAATAACAAATAACATCACATTATACTATGGTCTCTCTTTCTGGGATTCACAGAAAGGTTTCCATGCAGGCAGGCAGGCAGGCAGGCAGGCAGGCAGGCAGGCAGGCAGGCAGGCAGGCAGGCAGGAAGGAAGGAAGGAAGGAAGGAAGGAAGGAAGGAAGGAAGGAAGGAAGGAAGGAAGGAAGGAAGGAAGGAGCATAAGAACATCAGAAGAGCCCTGCTGGATCAGGCCAAGGGCCCATTTAGTCCAGCTTCCTGTATCTCACAGTGGCCCCACCAGATGCCTCTGGGAGCACACGAGACCACTAGATAGCTGTCTCCTGATACCCCTCCCCTGCATCTGGCATTTGGAGGTACCTTCCTTTTAAGCCTGGAGATTATTCATCCCCATCATGACTTGGGAGGGAGGGAGGGAGGGAAGGAAAGAAGGGATGGGAAGGAGGGAGGGATGGCATGGGAATCATGGGGGAGTGGGGAGGGATGAATTGTATGTCAACTGGATGAAGAATCAAATAGCACACCATAGATGAAGAATCAAATGGCATACCTGCTGTGGTTTGAGACTGAAAAACCAATCCTAATTTTTGTTGTGCAAAAGGATTGTGAATGACTGTCTAGTTCAGGGATAAGGAGCCTCTGCCCAGGGGGCTCTTCATCCTTTATTGTTTCTGATCAGGGATCAGTCACAAAGAGAGCACTGAAAGATATTTATGCTTAAAATATCCAGTATAGAAGTGAGCTCTGCTTTCCAGGCAGGAAAACTGTTGCATGAAATTAAGCCATGCTTTGCAGGTATAAGAAGTATTATGCTGTAGATTACTCCGGATTAGAGATAGGGACAAATATAAAAACTGATCACTTTTTCTGATGAATATAGCTGATTCGTTAAATATTTGTCAATCTGTATTTGTGGGTTCCAGAGACCCCCATGAATATGAAGAGATGAATATTTACCCGTTTTTATTCATCCTTTGCATTGCAAAATAACCCACAATTCTGCCTACCGGCCACCAATCAACTGATTGGCAGCAGAAAGACAGCTACCACCCCACACAGCCACCCAATGCAACAGCCTACCCCCACCCCCTTTCTTTCCCTACCTTAGGCCCCACACCTCCCCATGCCACCCCCACCAACACCCTCTTACCATAATCGCTGCTGGTGAGGTCTTCTCGCCTTGGAGCACACATGTAAAAATAGAGACTGGCTTCCCATTGCAAAGATGGTGGCTGTAGCTTCATTGGGTAGGGAAGCTGCAGCTGCCATCTTTGCAAAGGGCAGCCTGGTATCCCTTAGCCTTACTTAAGGGAATCCAGGCTGCCATTTGCAAAGATGGCAGCTGCAGCTTCCCTACCCGAAATGGCGGGGTCCTCTTTGTCACTGTATAACTTGGGGGTCTGTGATCCAATGTTCACCAAACTTCCAGGAGTTGTAGAAAAGTGTCTGAGGAAGATTCCCTGCAAAACTGGTGTCTCTAGGTGGTTGGGGGTCCAGTGTTATAGCCATTTAAGGTGCAGAGAAATCAACAGATTCCTCAATTCATCAAAGAACATTCATATACTGTATTCATATTCGTTGATTTGTTAACCTTGACGAATAATGGATCAAAACAAATCGCTATTTTAAAAATTTGTCCTAATCTCTACTCCTGATAGCTGCTTTGTACGCCTGGTGGGAAAATTTTCACATTGCTAACAATTACCTCTGGCCTGGCTCACGTCCCTGTGACCCCTACCTAATCTCTCCTTGCTCTTGCCCCACCCAGTGCTGGAAATCCCCAAGACCAGCCATTCTCAGCCTTTTTGGACTAACAATTTACTTGAGCGGCGGCAGCAGAAACAGAGCAGGAGGAGTGACGAGTGGGGTGGGGTGAAGCAGGAAGTGAAGAAGCCTGAAGGAGCCACAACTGGAGCCTGAACAGCAGCAGCACTGGCTCAACGTGAAAACAAACAGAAGCATTCACATTGCTCCTGACTGGCTTGGTGGTGCACCAGAGAGACTGGGGGCACTGCGAGGACCACAGGACTGTGAGGGCCACGGGGCGCTATGGCACACACTTTGGCGGATCCCTGCCCAGGACTTTGCCCAAATTGGAACTTATCTCCTGGCATGAAATGTGTTCCTTACCCTGATCTAATTAATGCAGTTCTTATAGTGAAATGAAGTGGGTTGTTCCAATAAAGCTTTTAGCAACTGAGGTTTTGTTTGTTTGTTTTTACTGATGTGTATGTTAGTTTTTTTTAACATTTATTCAATTCTGTAATTTTTAATTGTTTTGTCAAGAAACATATTTGTGGTGAATCTTCCATGACTGCAACATAAGAATATGCACATAAGCCAGACTTTGTTGTAAAACTATACAGAAAACTTTCCATACACCTTACATGTTGTCATGCACAAACAAGCTTTTAAAGAGGCAGAGAAGTGTTTGAAAATACTTGTTATATTGTACCAACAGGTAATGATGCTTAAAGGACACTGGCTTTTCCATTTTAGACCCATACAGTTGTTCACAGAGCTAGCTGGACAGCTGAGTGGTTTAGGTATCTGGCTGCAGAGCCAGTCATTGGGCGTTTGATTCCCCCCTGTGCTTCCTGGGAGAAGAGCCAGCCTGTGTGGCCTTGGGCAACCCGCACAGTCCCAGGGCGTCCCCCAGAAGAAGGGAATGGTAAACTACTTCTGAGTATTCTTTACCTAGAAAACCCTGAAAAAGGGTTGCCATCATTCAGAATTGACTTGTCAACACATGGTTGTTATTATTATAATAATTGTCAACCTTGTGATGTGCAGGTGAATGGAACAGACTTCTAACTGGTTTAACTGACAGACAGGGTTTAGATAGGGTTTGATTAACAAAGTAGTCAGAGAGAGATGGGTTAGGAAAGCAACCAGTGAGAGCTTCCAAAACGTCCTTTCCTCAACAGTCCCACTCAGCTCTTGGAAAGTCAACATTGTGGCTTCCTTTGGAGAGTCAATCCCTCTCCTTTTTGGTCTTCCTCTTTTCCTGTTGCCTTCACCCATTACCAGCATCATTGTCTTTTCCAGAGAATCTTGCCTTCTCATGATTTCTCTCGAGAAGCACAGCCTCAGTTTCAACATTTTTGCCTCCAGAGATAGTTCAGGCTTAATTTGCTCTACAACCCACTTGATTTGCTCCAGGTCATATTTTCTGGGAGTCCAGGGTATCCATAAAGCTCTCCTCCAGCACCACATTTCAAATAAATTATTTTTTTCCTGTCAGCTTTCTTCACTGTCCAGCTTTCACATTCATAGATGGTGATTGGAAAGACAAAAGTGTAGATGATCTTGGTCTTGTCTCCAGTGACACATAGTTTCCCTCTGATTTCTTCATTGTTGCTCTTTTTAGCCTCACTCTTCTTATTATTTGTTAGCTGCCTAATTAAAAGACATTTTCTGCCTACCCCTACACACACACACCCGCCTGCTCATCCCAAGCAAAAGCTAATAGGCCTTTGTTTCAAAAGGGCAGCCGAAACCACAGTCCTTTATTTTCCCAGTGTCTCTTGATACCACTACATCCTGTGATATTGTATAGCTTGATCGCTAGGAATGAGTGGTTTGGGATTTGGCTTGCGGTGGATGGATGGATTAATGGTCAGAATCCTCTCTTACATGCTGTAGCATTCAGTCCATCACCATAAATCTCAGCAGTGAGTCGCTGCTACTTAACAAAGTTGGCATAGGCATTTTATGCTACATACCAGACACATGACTTGGTGTGTGACAGTAAATGCCCTTGCTGACTTCTTCACTTATAGCTGTTCCCCACAGAAATTTATGCCCAATGGATTTTTCAGTTGGATTCAGGCCAGTGTTTTGTAATCACTCTGCATGCTTAATGATTACCTGTAAGTGTGTGTGTGTGTGTGTGTGTGTGTGTGTGTGTGTGTGTGTGAGTGAGTGAGTGAGTGAGTGAGTGAGTGAGAGTGAGAGAGAGAGAGAGAGAGAGAGAGAGAGAGAGAGAGAGAAATTTAGAAATTAAATGAACAGGGGCAGCAAGAGAGCAAGATATGAGAGTTTCTACCAGGATTGAGGTGACATTGGGATGCTGCGCTGAGAAGAATAGGCGAATTGCCCCGTCGGGACCTGCTACCTGCTAAAGGGGTGTCTGTTTGCCTCCACTGCAGTCCGTCTGCTAGAAAATGAAGTGCATATTTAAAAAATGCCACAATTCTCCATGGCCTGCCATCCAAAACAAATCCTGCCGAGTTGCCCCTTGAACTTCTTGCTGCTCAGGAAAATAAGGAAACGCACAACAATATTATGCAATGGCAGACACTGCCCATATGTTTCCAGACTTTTCTTGGCAACAAGGAAGGCTGTATGGCTGGTAACAGATTCTCTGCTAGGTTACATTCACACACTCTCTTTTCGACTCCAATCCTTAATGTGTTATTGCCTTGCTGTTGGCTTGTTGCTCCCACATAGCAAAGCATGTTTTGTGCATTTCAAGGCATTGAC
Source organism: Pogona vitticeps (assembly GCF_051106095.1). Classification (NCBI taxonomy): domain Eukaryota; kingdom Metazoa; phylum Chordata; class Lepidosauria; order Squamata; family Agamidae; genus Pogona; species Pogona vitticeps. The sequence continues at coordinate 153,118,471 of NC_135783.1, forward strand.
ACTATATTGGGGTTTCAGGTACGTACCTCTTGTATGGCGGGCAGTTTTCCTGGCCTTTTCAGGAGGGAGTGCTATTGCAGAAGAGAAAAGCAGGGGATGGGAGTGGGAGGGAGAGATCTGTGCCCAGCCAGATAAGTGCCTCTCTGCAACATTACAAACATTGCTGGAACTGGGAAAATCCAAACAGGATTAGTCATTTGGGAACATATCTGTAAATATGGAAAAATGCAAGGAAATGCAAAGTGTTGGGGTATGGGGGCTCTCAGATTTCAGTTGGTGAGGCTGGTAATGAAAACCGGGGTGAGGGGGAATGAGCGGGCACATAATCAGATAAAAAGACAACAAACCTCCAACTTATCCTTTAAGTCTGCAGTCTCCATCTTAGGACTTTGGCTACATGATATGAACCTTTGAGAGCTAAAGCAGGGCGATTTGGGGGCAGTGATGCTTCACTTTCCCCTGCAAGTGCCCAGCTTGACAAAGAGTTCTGCAGCCCTTCAAAGCTTGCCAGGTGCAGAGGTCCAATAAAGGTACCACTACCTTGTTGCTAGGTTTTGCAACTGGACTACATGGCTGTGTTTCTTTTTTTTTTTCATTCAGAGAGAAATCCAAACCCAGAATTAATAACAGAGCTCCAAAGTGGCCACTTGCTTGGTACCAAAAAGAGGACAGGTCTTTAAATGGAGGACTGTCCTCTCTAAAGGATGATGTAAGGTCACCCTAAGCAGAAGAGCTGTGCTTTCTGTCCCATCTTTTCCACAGTCTGCTACTCAACCTTCTCCCACCAGCTGAAGGAACAAGTGGATAATTTAGTGCCTCAGTAGGTGGCAGAGAAGGGACGTGGTGGCGCTGTGGGCTAAACCGCAGAAGCCTGTGCTGCAGGGTCAGAAGACCAAGCAGTCGTAAGATCGAATCCATGCGACGGAGTGAGCGCCCATCGCTTGTCCCATCTCCCGCCAACCTAGTGGTTCGAAAGCATGCAAATGCAAGTAGATAAATAGGGACCACTTCGGTGGGAAGGTAACAGCGTTTCATGTCTAAGTCGCACTGGCCATGTGACCACGGAAGAATGTCTTCGGACAAAACGCTGGCTCTATGGCTTGAAAACGGGGATGAGCACCGCCCCCTAGAGTCGAACACGACTGGACAAAAATTGTCAAGGGGAACCTTTACCTTTACCTTTAGGTGGCAGAGAAGAATCTGCAGGGGGGGGGGGTGGCCTAGGAATGAAGTGTAGTTCTAGGTCAAGTAAAACTTCCCAGAACAGAGAACTGCTGTTTAAACCAGCTATTGAGGGTCTGGCACCAGTACAGAAAGCCTCCCCATCCCCAACAACAACAACATCAGAGAAGGAACAAGAAGCGGAATACATGACTGTCCCACTTAAGAGTCATAGAGGACTAAACAATTTGGAGAAATGGGACAAATTACAACTATTGTTGTTGGGAAGAATTGCAGCAATTAAAATGACTATTTTACCAAAAATCCTATTCTTATTTCAGTCAATCCCTATAATATTAAAACAGTCATTTTTCAAAGAATTTAATAAGATAATCATGAGATTTATATGGCAAGGTAAAAAACCAAGAATTAAAATTAAGGCAATGCAAGATGCTAAGCAGAGGGGTGCCTTTGGTCTTCCTGACTGGGTTCTGTATTATAGAGCTTGTATTCTAGATTGGATAAAAGAATGGATAACTCTAGAAAACGATAGATTACTTAGCTTGGAGGGACATGATTTGCAATTAGGCTGGCATGCCTATTTATGGTATAAAAAGGACAAAGAACAAAAAAATTTTAATTCACATATGATAAGAAGAGCTTTACTGGGAATGTGGAGAAAAATTGTACAACAAATTTATTATAAAATACCTGTATGGGTGTCACCGTTAGAGGCCTTTATCCAACCCAGTCTTATGACAAAAACAAACTTTTTAAAATATCAAGATCTATTAAAAAAGGATGGTGAACTAAAGTCTAAAGAAGAGCTAGAGTCACAGAATATATATATAGAGTGGTGGCCTAGAGCACAGCTAGAATCTAGATATACAAAAGATAAAATAGAAGGCTTCTACTTAGAGCAAACAATTTTTGACAAACTTTTATTAGGTTCAAAAGAACAAACTGTTAAGAAAATGTATAATTATATGTTGGAAATTAAGATGCAAGATGAAATGGTTAATGAATGTATGATTAAGTGGGCACAAAATATAGGGCATAATATTGATATTGATCAATGGCTGAAAATATGGCAAAATAATATAAAGCTTACAAGATCGGTGAACTTTAAAGAGAATATATATAAGATGTTTTATAGATGGCACATGACCCCAGAAAAATTGTCAAAGATGTATACAGATGTATCAAATAAGTGTTGGAAATGTGAATCACAAGTGGGAAGCTATTATCATATGTGATGGCCATGTGCAGTAGCGAAACAATATTGGAAAAGAGTACATGTAATGTTGGAACAAATATTGCTCTGTAAAGTGCCATTAACCCCAGAACTGTTTTTATTGAGTATGATACCTGAAAATATAGATAAGTCAAAGAATTATATAGTTATATACATAGTTACGGCAGCTAGAATTTTATATGCTAAAAATTGGAAAAGATCAACGGTACCGAAACAAGAAGATCTTATTGAAAAGATACGGGAAATAGCCGAAATGGACATTTTATCAGAAGTCATGAAGGACTATCCCTTGCAAAAGGCAACAGAAAGATGGGATCTATTTAACAAGTGGACAGAATCAACAGGCAGCTTGTGAACAGTACAAATTGAAAGGAGAACTGAATCTAGAAGGCAGAAAAGAGTAAATAGAATAATTTAAAATCTTGATATGGCAATAGGTACAGAATGGATGAAAGTATGTTATTGTCTCCCCTCTTCCTCATCAATCCCAATTCCCTTTTCCTTTTTGTTATCCCTTATAAAAAATAAAAAATACAAAAAAAAAAGAGTCATAGAGGACTGCACAGTTCAGCAGCCATGGAGAACAGAGAAACAAGCTTCAGCAAACTATCATCATTCTTCTCCTCCTTTTAAAAGGATGTTAAGCCCTTGATTCTTGTGCTCAAAGCCTGATCTCATAATTTTTGCATCTCACCCCAGAAAACTCATCCCTTGACAAGAAAAGAGTATTCTCCTCTTTGTTCTTAGGTCTTGTGGATATGTTGAATATTTAAATTTATACATTAGAGACACACTCCTGCAGGGTATGGTGGCATATATTCAGTATATTGTATTATTTTAATCTACTGTTTGGAGTTACAGTAAACTATCCCCCCAAAAATTAATGGGAATAGATTTTCTGATTCAAAACACTAATATTGGGTTATTACTGTTATTATAAAGTCTTGAAGTATATATTAGCAATGTTATGTTGTTACATGTCGTCAAATCATCCCCAACCCACGGCGACCTTTTGAATGAGACATTGTCAAAATGTTTTGTCCTCAACAATGTGCTCAGCTCTTGTAAACTCAAGCCTGTGGAAGTTGATCCATCTTGTATTTGGTCTTCCTGTTTTCCTGCTGTCTTCAACCTTTCCCAGCATTATAATCTTTTCCAGATAACTGTGCCTTCTGACAATGTGCCCAAAGTAGAAGAGCCTAGGTTTCATCATTTTTGCCTCAAGAGATAGTTCAGACTTGATTTGCTCTAGGACTCGCTCATCTTTTTGGCATTATGGGATACCCACAAACCACCCTTCCCTATCACATTTTAAATTAATCATTTTTTCCCTGTCAGCTTTCTTTACTCTCCAGCTTTCACACTCAGACATGGTGATCAGGAATATAAGAGTGTGGATGATCTTGGTCTTGGTTTCCTGGGACACATTCTCACAAATGATTATCTTTTCTGATCCCTTCATTGTTGCCCTTCCAAGTCTTAGTTGCCTTCTGATTTCTTGGCTGCAGTCTCGATTTGGATTTATACCTGAACCAAAGTATATATTTAAAAATTCACTATTTCAATTTCTTCATTGTCAACATTATAATTTTTTATTCTTCTGTAGTCATAATTTATGTCTTAACATTCAACTGCAGTCCTGCTTGGGCACTTTCTTCTTTCACTTTCATTGCTGCTTTCTGCCAATAAGATGGTGTCATCCGCATATCTTAATTATTCATGCTTCTTCCATCAGTTTTCACTCCTTCATCTGAATCTAGCCTTGCTTTCCATATGATCTGTGTACAGACTGAACAGGTAAGGAAATTAAATGTACTCCTGTCAGACACTTTTGCCTACAGAAAACCATTGTATTCTAACAGTAGTTTTGTGTTCACAATCCACATGTGAAATATAAGGGTTTGATTGTTAGCTACAGAAATTACATGTCAAGAAAGAGCTTAGTAACATCAATGCTAACATATCTTTACCCATAAAAGTGAAAACTGCCATGTCCTAAAAGGTGAGGTTCATACACAGAAAAAATAAACAGTTTTCTTCCCCTTCAGTAAAATTCACCAATCCTCCTGATGGAAAAGCTGCCCTGTATAATAGTGTTCGGACAGGGTTTCCTGGAACGCAATTTCTCTCTCTTTTCCAGCCAGACCAATCACCTCACGAGGAAGACAGGGAGGGAGAAAGTCAGACAGACAGACAGACAGACAGAGATGGAATGCAGGAATTCATCTCCAGTTCTGAGCAATAGCTGGCAGGGCAAGACACTGTTGAAATAAGTCAAGGGCAGGAGGAGCACAAAACATTTTGCTTCCTGAGGTATCCTCTGTCCACCCATCTTCAGGTGCACAGTGCCCAAAGCCACTCAAGTTATCCTGGACCATGAAGGAGAAATTCTCATTAACATATCTCCCATTCCTCTAAGCAGAAATGCCAACACAACCGGTGTGAAATGGACATTGGCTGCCCTTTTATGATGTCCCCAGTTTGCTGCCTGAGGCAGTCATCTCACTCTGCTTAATGGTATCAGCAGCCCTTCGAGAGGGAGAGAGAAAAAAAGCCCTCAGTTGTGCCTTACCCACATTCTTTCCTTATGCAAACAAGGCAACCCACACTGAAAACAGCAACATGTGAAATTATTTTAATCATTACAGTGAAAGCCTGCTTCTCCAAAGTGTCTTATAAGCTTCTCCAAAGCTTCTGCTATTAAGAAAAGAAGAAGAAAAGGCATGCATGACATCCCCCGCCTGCTGGTACTACTACTTGCTCACATTATTTCCCTATCTGTTCTAACTTCTTTTCAACTTTTCAGGTATAAATATCAATAGGTTGAGAAGGGGGTAGAGTAAACTGAAGTCACTGATTAAAGCTAAAGCACATGCTTCAGAAAGGATGTTGAAAATCACCAGCACAAATAGCAGAGGGCAATTTATTTTATTATAACATCCCAAACTTCGACCACTAGCTAGGCTTGTTGAGGTTTCTGGAAATGAAAGCTAATCTAGAAATTGGGAACTACTGTGCTAGAAAATGTCCTAGTTCTACAGGGGTGGGGAGGTGAAACTTTAGAAGTTTCCCTGTCAACATCAGTTTCAATATGTTAAGGAAATAGGAAGCTCATTTTCTAATAAAGCTCTCCAGACTTGGCACTACAGCATCCCTGCCTCTTTACCTTCTCTGTAGCCTTCTGTGTATATTGGAAGGACAGCATGGATACATGTTGGGGTTACATGTGTAGCCCTAGCTGACCATTTATGTAGTTCTTCCTGGCCTCTCACATACAATGGGATGAGCCAGCCTGGTCCAAGAATGTTGCTGCCAGAGGCAAAGAACAAGATGGTGCACCCTCTTGCTCCATGCACAAAAAAAACATAATAGACTGGCTGTTGGAATTTTCTTCAACACTAAGAAAGCACTGAGACAATATTCTGTACTGGACATGAAAGCAACAGATCTGGCAATCAAGTAACATCACAGAAAGCTCCCCAGCATCTTCTGCCAGGTAAAGCTACCCCCCACTGTTTTAAATAAATGCAAGTGCTTTAATTAAATAGCACAATAGTGGGGGTGGGTATCTTGTCCACCCTTGAGCTTTTTGAATAGCTGCTTATTGAGCAATCATTGACTGATATTTGATTATTTTCTTCTTCAGTGGAATACTTCCTTGGCCTTCTCAGTTGGTGGTAGATGATAAGCAGTGACACTCTGTTTTCGTATAGCCATCAGCATACTTACACATTATAGCGTTGCCACATCGCCAGTATCCCATTCCCTACAATTTCAAAGCCAAAGCCTAAGATCAGAAGCACATCCTGCTGATGTCATATCGATGGGTCTCTTAAGATGTCACCAGGTGGAATAAGCATTGGTTGAAGGACCTGAAAAGCTTCTGAGCCAGCTGTATGTAGAAATGGACATGAGATGAAGCAACAGGCTCGCAAACCATTTCTTCTTTCCTTTGTAGCATTCAATAGGAATCCCTTTTAGACCTGTTTTTGAAAAGGTCATTAAGAGAGTGATGTACCTTGGATACAAGAACATCATAGCATCTGTACAGCTTTCTTTTTTTTCCTCTAAATAAAGGCCAGCAACTTTTGCTATCTGAACTGTTTTAGACAGATATATCCATATTTATAAAAACCCATAGATTCTGCTAATCATTGATTTTATCATGGATGCTTGAAGACAAAGTTACTACAGGTCCAGTCCATTCTATATAGTAACTCTAACAATGGAGGCAGCCAAAACAAACACATGAAAAAGTTTTTGAACTGTAAATTAGCACCAAATGTGGCAAAGTTGCAGCAGTCTGCTCTTACTCTTTGCCAAATTTCGGAAAGCCTGGACAAAGGGTTTTCGAGTTACGATTTTCTAAAAGAAAAACTGTTTTATCCCTGTTCCAGTTCAGAAATACGGGACCCAAAGCTGTCTCAGATTTAAAATAGCTTACATAAATTGAAAAGACCAAGCTTGCTTATGTTGAAAGAGAATTGTTGGCCCCAGGCTTTAGGCGTTTCAAAACCAATCCTCAAAAAGTCCTTTCTAAAGAGCGCAACAGTGATTTCTTATAATCCTGAGCATGCATGATGCAAGATTTCCTGGAACAGTGGCTTAGACAAAGGCTACAGAATTTGTTGCAAAACAGCCCCAACAATGGCTTTGGTTTTGGGTGGGAAGTAGGTAACTGATGAAAAAAGGAGTCCACTTCTGGGCTTTTCCCCTGCTTGGTGTCACTTTATGAATGGTAATGAACACAAGAAGATATTCTGTAGACTATCTTGACTGCTGCCATTGATTTTGTTAACATTCAGGCTGCCCTTTGTTATGTAAAGCTTGGCATCCTTTTTCCTGCTGACAATGTAGGCACCATACTGTGCAGTAATATCAGGCTGTTTCCTGGCATTTTGAATTCTGGATACAGAAGCACAGTGTCCTACATTCATAAACTGAAGGTTTGTGAAAAATTTAATTTCAAGTATACATATACACTACACCTGATGCAGAATGGGACTGAGGGTAGTGAGATCACATAGAAATATTCTGTACTGTATTTACATTCTGTATTAGATTTCTCTCTGATTTACTGTCCATATCCCACCATCTGTACTATACCTCTGCTATAGGTACACACTAAACAAACCTGCTTTGTTTACAAGACACCACGGTACCCTTTCTTGTTTTTGCAAGAGACTAACATGATTACCTCTTTAGAAATTGTTCTGGTGAGAACAAGAAAAGGATTACACTGGCACTGGGCAAGTAAGCAGCAATACTGTAGTAATAATGCTGGAGGAAAGATCCATGTCACAAAATTATCTGTGAGAAGCATACAAAAATCTTAAACCCACACTCACCATCTGAACTCCTATTCCTAAATCTTGTATCACAGATGAAAAAGATGGTGCCAATTGGGTCTTAAACCACTACAGAGTGATTAATAATAAATATATCTTTTTCCATCATGATTTTGAACAGGACCAATAAAATCACACAGTCCTCAAATAACAGCTTTTCATTTGTCACATACTGTCTAATTACAGTACTTCAGTAATACATAATTCATTCAAGTTCATTAAGGGCCCCAAACTCCCAAGGAGAGGAAATGTCTTCTGTTAAGCATGGCTCCTTCTGGCTCCTTGTCAGCAGTGCTCAGAGAGGGGGGGGGGAGAGAGAGAGTTACTGGGGTCTGGAGATATGAAAAACATCTGCTGAAGCTTTAGTTTTAGAAGGGTGAGTTTTACCCTCCAGATAAGAAAGGAACAATATCAATATCCAGTCATCTCTGAAGAGAAGGAAGTGCGGAGAAAGTGAAGGATGGGAACCTGTCACCAAATTAGTGTTTCAACATAGCTCTGGGGATATTAGAAGCACTGATGTAACTGTTGTCAGACACCATGGCAGACCTGTAACATGAACAAATTTGTCACACTTCATTCGCCAGTCTTTGACAGTTATTATGTCTTGTCTGTGAGTGATGGAGTCCTCATTCTAGATGTGATCCCAAGAATGCTTAAGCATTGAGCTAGAATCTGGAGTGAGGGTTAGAGAACAAAGTGCAACACACAACTCAGATTTCCAAAAGCCAGGATCACAGGTGCACTAAGAGCACAGAAGAAACAAACAGACAAGGATGGCTGTCTTGTGTATTTGAACTCTGAATATGAAAAAGCCTGTAAGTCTTCTGGACCTCTCTCTGTGGAACAGCCACAGTTGGGAGGGGGCAGATGAATCTCTCAGGTTTGCTTCTTTCCAAATTCCTTTTAAAATCTCAAACACTTTCCACTGAATTCACAAATTCCTACTTACTGAGCAAACCCCCGTTCCTAATTACATTAGCACATGTTACTGCTATACAAACACCATGTTTATCTCACAATGACCCCTCACACAGTCTCACTCCACTCTCAGTCACCTTCAGAAAGAAGTATTTCATGCCAACCCTTTGGAAGACATAAGTAAAACTCTTTTCAAATGGTCCTCTATGATTTACTTTATGTTGTTTTGTAGTGGATTAAGGCTGACATTGAAATATTCCCATTTGAGCTCTTTTAGTAGAGGTGCACTCCACTCTTAATGTCATTTGGAAATCAGTTGTCTTCCACACCAAATATTTGGAACATTGAGAGATATCCACAAAACCCTTAAAAATTATATTCTGTGCTGGATGGGTGTGTGTGTGTGTTTATTTGTAACGGATTAATATTGATATTAGTATTAATTAGCTTTTGTCCTTTTGTCCTTTTCAGCTTTTGTCCTTTTCAGGAGATAGGGTGATCCATGTGTTTTTGTTGTGGATGTATTGTTGTGAATACATTTTGAAGACAGGAAGGCCTAGCGTGCTCTAGTCCATGGGGTCATGAAGAGTCAGACATGACTAAAAGACTAAACAACAACAATATTAATATTGAAAGCTTCCAACCCAAAAAGCAATTCCACCAGAAGTTGGTTGTTGTAGGTTTTTCGGGCTCTTTGGCCATGTTCTGGAGGTTGTTCTTCCTGACGTTTCACCAATCTCTGTGGCCGGCATCTTCAGAGGACTGGAGTAGGAACTCTGTCCATGTTCTGTTGCTGTTTGTTGGATAGTTGAGAATTTCTAGCTGTGGGAACAACTTTTGACCTTTTCAGGAGATAGGGTGATCAGCATTTTTTGTTGTTGTTGTTGTGGATATATTGTTGTGATAAGGTGGAGAGATTATCTGTCACTGTGAAATGATCCCTGGTCCTTGTGACTGGGTAGAGTTTGTTGACCTTCTGCAAGCTGTATTTTTCAGTGCTGGGAGCCAGGTCTTGTTAAGTTTCAGGATTTCTTCTTTTTTGTTGAAGCTCTGCTGATGTTTATGGATTGCAATGGCTTCCCTGTGCAGTCTAACATAATGATTGCTGGTGTTGTCTAGTACTTCAGTATTTTGAAATAGAGTTTCATGTCCAGCTTGTTTTAGGACATGTTCAGCTACTGCTGATTTTTTCGGTTGTTTTAGTCTGCAGTGTCTCTCATGTTCTTTGATTCTGTTGCGAATGCTGCATTTTGTGGTTCCAGTATATACCTGTCCACAACTGCAATCTGAAGATGCCAGCCACAGAGACTGGCAAAACATCAGGAAGAACAACCTTCAGAACACGGCCAAAGAGCCTGAAAAACCCACATCAGCCATCAGATCCCAGACGTGAAAGCCTTCAAGAATACAATTCCACCAGAACTTTGCCAGAAAAAAGAAGAAGAAACAAACAAAAACCCCTCTATCTCCTAGAGGAGTTTTTTTTAAAAAACGTAGAAAACCATGTACTTTGTCATGCTTTGTCACAATTGGTACCCAGTAGAGGCTTCCATTGTCTGGATAGCAGGAAAAATGCCAATATCATCTGCACATTGTGAGGTTGATGTAGGGGAACAAATGCTCAGTCGAGATGAGCCCTCTGAGAGAGGCATTCTGTATTCAGTGTTCACTTAATCCTCCTTTTCAGGACATTGTAAAAAATGGATGGGAAACCCCAAAATTCCTCCTTATGTTCCTACACTGGAAGAAAATATAAATAAAATAAAGTGAATAAAATAAATAATAAATAAAGCCTAGGATAGCTGCAGAGCAGAGCAAAGAGACAGTACAGCAGAGGGCAAAAATAACTCTCAGTAGAAATCTGGACTGGGTTATTATGAAAAACGGGTGCCCAAGGAGATAGCCAGATCTAAGCAAAGCCTAGCTGGGTAAGTAATATGGTATCTAGAGATGGGGATGACTCATTTTGGCAAGTCGTCCCGCTTCGTGAGTCATCAAAAGTTGACGCCTCACGAAGCACTAAGTTGCCCCATAAATTCACTGATCCATGGGGAGGTTTTAAAAAACCCCTCCCCCACTGCCACTGCCACCCCCGCTTTGACCACCCTACTGCCGCGCTGCCACTGCCACCCCTCCACCCCCACCCAATCCCCACTGCCACCCCCTTATTGTAGTCATTGCTGCCGCTGCTGAGGTCCCCATCATTTTTTTATTCATCCCCATGTCTAATGGTAACCCTCAGCATCCTACCCACTAGAATTTAACAATTCATTTTTCAAGCCAGAACCAAAAGAGATAAGCTCCCAAGCAATTCCTGTGGTGAGCTTTCTAAGTGCTGCTGGTAGCTGAATCAGAGACTCAGCCCTATGGCATGCCAGGCACTGGGGGAGGATGCTAGCTGAAGCAACACAGCAGCAGTCTTTGACACAATGGAGGTAAAGGGTTTTCTTGACCTACAATGTTGGTGGCATGGGAGGGAACTCTAACAGGAAACTAGTTCCCTTGGTGGGCTGCAAAGGAGATACCACATGAGGGCAGCCCGTAGGCTAAGGCAGGATTGCCCATACAGCGTCTAAACATAGACCCTTTGAATGTAACCTCAGTTCTGACTATGTTTGAAAAACTTACAGAGTTGATCCTTAATGCTTCAGAGCTTTCTTGTCCATTGCTCCTACTGAAAATTAATTACAGGGCAAATATTTAGCCAGCGCTACTACCAGATACAGAGGGATGTGGTGGTGGTGCGGGTTAAATCACACAAGCCTCTGTGTTGCAAGGTCAGAAGACCAAGCAGTCGTAAGATCAAATCCACGTGATGGAGTGAGCTCCCATCGCTTGTCCCAGCTCCTGCCAACCTAAGAGTTTGAAAGCATGTAAATGTGAGTAGATAAATACAGTAGGTACCACCTCGATGGGAAGGTAACGGCATTCCGTGTCTAGTTGTGCTGGCCAAGTGACCACAGAAAATGTCTTCAGACAAAAACACTCGCTCTATGGCTTGGAAACGGAGATGAGCACTGTGCCCTAGAGTTGGACCCGACTGGACTAAATGCCAAGGGCAATCTTTACCTTTACCTACTACCAGATACAGTACAGTATTTGTCACCAGGTAGGACTGACAGACTATTAGCTCCCTGCTTACTGTATATTGCCCTAATTTCATTTGGGGGAAACAAAGTAACCAATAATCCTTTGTAGGCAAATGATGCAACACTAAATTTAGAGCAGGCTGCATAGTCACAGAGCACTTCCAGAAGAAGGGAATCGCAAATCACTTCTGAGTACTCTAAAGCTACCAAAACCCTGCAAAGGGCTGCCATAAGTCAGAATCAACTTGACAGTACATAATTATTAATAATTAAATTTTGTCCTTAAAGCCAATGCTGCAATTATAATACTGAAACAATAATAAAACATACTGAACACACTGAAAATGATCATTCTTGATGTTAAATTTTTAAATAAGCTAGCAATACCCAGAGTGAGTCAACCTTTCAAAAGTTTTAGGTCTTCATGCATAGGAAATCTATCAAAACCTCTTGCGGACAGCAATGAAATATCATTAACAGCTAGTTCCTCAGCTGTCATAATGTGCAAAGTGGAGGAGGAAGTCTCCTTACATAACCTTATGAGCAGTATTGGAAAAATAACATTCAGAAGGAATCGATTGTGATCTAACACTCCATATCCAGATCACATTGTAATTAAAACTTGTGAGGGGTCATTTCATCAGCAGTAAGGCCATTTCTAGCCTGAAGCACTTTTGATCTCTTTAATGGCAAGCTAGAAGAAGATTATCGGGCCTAATTTATTTCAGGAGTGTGAATGGCACTGATTTCATGCAGAGAGAATTAAGCGGGGAATGAGCAAAATGTCAGATGAATGCACCCTCCTGCATTTGCTATTTTTTTAAGGGAAATGTTTCTACCATGGATAACAGTTAAACTGAGACAGAGAAAAAGAAATCCACACAAAGAGAAACAGACACACATGTTCTCAGAAACTGTAGGCAAGGTGACCATTTCAAATTTTAGTACTGGGGGAGGGGAGATTTCAGAAACAGACAGAATCTCAGGACAGATTTAAGTTAACCCTTTAGTCACAAGAGGGACATGGTGGCGCTGCGGGCTAAACCGCAGAAGCCTTTGTGTGCTGCAGGGTCAGAAGACCAGCAGTCATAAGAACAAATCCACGTGACGGAGTGAGCTCCTGTCGCTTGTCTCAGATCCCACCAATCTAGTGGTTCGAAAGCATGCAAATGCGAGTAGATAAATAGGGACCACCTCAGTGGGAAGGTAACAGCATTTCATGTCTAAGTCGCACTGGCCATGTGACCACAGAAGATTGTCTTCGGACAAAACGCTGGCTCTATGGCTTGGCAACGGGGATGAGTACCGCCCCCTAGAGTCGGACACGACTGGACAAAAATTGTCAAGGGGAACCTTTGCCTTTACGTTTAGTCATATTCAGCACTAAATTGCAAAATTCTGTATAGTGAATAAGTGTTTTCTTGGTTTCCAGGTTTCTATCTTGTCTCTCATAATAAGAGGAGCACAGTTTGAACATTCATCTTTAAAAAGAAAATAAAGGTACTGTGTCTACAGGCCACAATCCTTCCAGGGATGTTGGCAAATCTTTGGGTCTGAGTCCAAGTCTTTGGTACTGAGTCCCAGGTCACAAGTCTCAGGTCTGAATCCTTATAAAAACAAGCTCTTATTCCCCAGGGGAAAAAAGGGAGGGATGGGAGGGTTCTGAGTCATGAGTCATTGGGGAAAAACTCAAGTCAAGTCCCACAGCTCAAATCCCCATCCCTGCAGCCTTCTCCTTCTGTTCAGTTGAAAACTACAGCTCCCATGAACCCTAGCCAACATGTTCAATGACCATAAAAGGATTTGTAATGCAACATATCAGGTTGATTTCAAACAGTAATTCAGTAGATAGAAGGAGTGGGTTTACCAGAAATCTTGAGTCCTTCCTGAGAAACAGTCACACTTCGTCTGGGCTCCTTGAGTCACTGCCACCTTCCCTTCAACTTGCTTGATCAGTGGTCCCCAACCTTGGGGCCTCCAGATGTTCTCCCAAAAATCCTGGCCAGCAGAGGTGGAGGCGAAGGCTTCTGGGAGTTGTACTCCAAGAACATCTGGAGGACCGAGGTTGAGGACCACTGTGCTAGGTGACACATTTGATTAGAAGAAAACCATACATTTTAGCATGGGAGAAATTGGAAGGGATGGGCATGGCTTTCTTTTCAAAAATTCTTAAACATTTAAAAGAACTCCATTACATGATTAATAGGTAAATAACCGGGCCCTTTTGACATGGGCAAGAAAATCTATTAGCCAAGTCTACAGCCCCTTAGCTGACACATGCATATGAAAACACATACAAACATTTTATAATCTGGATGCACACAATATTGGTGGTAATGATTTCCAAAGCTTGCCGGAGTGCCAAGGGCCTCAAATTATCCACCTCTGAGCCTAACGAGAGTCATGTAGGTTCAAGACCAAAGGCCTCTCTGCTCTAGCATTCACTGCCCAACCAACAGCTATGGGAAATCTAGACGCAGGAAATGAGAGCAACTGTAGCTGCCAGCTTGTATTTATATTCAGAGGCATTACCTTTAGCTGTTTCCAGCACTAGAGGCAATGTACTGCCATCAGGACTGGCAATACGACCATTCTATTCATCATGTGGTTATTCAATTCACTTTCAAAGCCATCACTACATCATGGAACAACAAACTTCACTATTGAACGGTCTCAAGAAGTGCTGCCTTTAATTTTTCTTGAATCTCTCACCATTCAGCTTCAGTAAATGACAGTGGATTATAAGAGAAGAGGGGGAAAATGCCCACATTTCCATTTCCCACATCATGCAGAGTTTTACCTGCCTTTATTAGCTCCCACACACAAACACACACACTTGTCTTTTTAAAAAAACTACAAAGCCCCAGTGTTTGTAATTGAACCCCCTATGAAATATTAGTTCAGCCCAAAGGGGTGAACCAAGAAAGAGAGAGGCTATGAGTAAAAGATTAGAATCAGTAGGAGCAGGACAGCGGAAGAGGCTGGAGCTGCTGTTGCCACTTGGGCTGCTGGACCCTTGCCAAGTTGGTCCAGGTATAGTTTCTGTGTGTTTGTGTTGGAGGGTGAATTTCCACTGTGAATTCATGAATTGCATATAGTTGTATTGATATTTTGTTTTAGGGTTTTGATGATTCGCCTGTGTTATGGATGCCCAACTCAATTGAGGAAGATGTTTTTGGATTTTTTTTTTGTCTGACCTTGAAATCAAAAGGCCGCTTGAACTTTGCAAATTCTACAAACAACTCTTGCATTGGTGCTCTTGCCAAGGACATGGGTGTACAAACTGTAGCATTTGGTTGTTGTTATAATTGCTCATGTTATTTGTTATATAACTGCAAATAAGGAGAGACTCATTTTGTGAAGTTGTGTTTGCAAGATTCATCAACAGTAAGCAAATAGCCCATAGAACTTTAAAGTGTTACACAATCTTTTGTTACAGCAAAATTGCTCGGGATCTTTGATCACTTTGGTTGCTCTCTTTTTGCCTTCTCTGCAACTCTACAACACCCTTTTTCAAATATAATGGCCAGAAATGGCTGCATCATAGCCTTGTAACTTGTAAAAGATTTTATGACATCAATGATGTTATTTTTACTGTACAGTGGTGCCCCGCATAGCGACTTTAATCCATTCCGGATTAATCATCGCTATCCGGAAACATCGCTATACGGATATGAAAACCCCATAGGAACGCATTAAACTCCGTTTAATGCGTTCCTATGGGGCGAAAACTCACCGTTGAGCGAAGACCCTCCATAGCGCCGCCATTTTCGGCACCTTGGTAAGTGAGGGCAGCACGCGAAAATGCTTGCGGCAGACATTTTGGGCACCCGGCGGCCATTTTGGAACCGCCGATCAGCTGTTCTAAAAACATCGCAATGCGAAGATCAGTAAGCGAAACGCTTACCGATCATCGCAATGCGATGTTTTCCCTATCTAAACATCGCAATGCAATTGCATTAGCAATCACAAAAAATAGATCGCTATGCGGATTTGTCATTAAACGGTGCACTCGTTATGCGAGGCACCACTGTACTTTCCTCATGGTCCCTAACATGGTATTTGTCCCAAGATCTCTTTTCTGTTTAAGTAACTCAGTCACCTTCAGCATTACCTAGCTTCATGTTATAAAGAACCGATTCTTGGAGAATTTCATTGCTTACACATCCTTCTGTGGCAGAAAAATGACAATGTATTTCGCCTTTCTGTCCTTTAAGCAATTTTTAATCTGTAAAAGGGTATTTCCTGTCATCCCTGCTATGCTTGGTCAGAAAACTTTTGATGAAGAACTTTAACATCATTCCGGCATTCAAAAAAGAGTTAATTTAATTTGCAGATTGTCCCCTCTCCACCTGTCACTGTACACAGGAAGAGGGAAAGCTTTTGGTACTTGTGGAGTCTCTCTGTGTGATGGGGACTCCTGAAAAAAAAAACTAAGGTTCCCAATGTTGTGAACAGTAGGGATGGGCCAAAAGGAAAAGAAATCTCAATTCTTAAAATTGATGTCTGTTTTGAGTTCTTGAGTATATCATCTGATCGACTCCTTCCCTCCTTTGTCCATGAATGAATTTTCTTTACGTATTGAATAATTGCCCAATCGAAGAAAAACCTTCCTACTTGTGGAGAGATAGAAAATTCTGTAACATTCATATAGATACATGTGTACCATCTAGTCATGGGAAATTGCAGGATGATACGAGTCATGGGCTCAGAAGGAAGAAGGATTGGCCAGGCAGGGAGAGCTGTAATCAACCACTCTTCACATATTATTTTCCCTTCTACTGCTTTAAGAACACAATATTACCCATTCACATTTTTTTAAAAGTAACCAAGATGGCCACTTATCTCAGACATTCAAGGCCTACATTCCTTTTCTCTGAAATTGGGTCCAATAAACTATCTGCTTTTGCAGTCTTTAGAGTTTTGCTAAATTTCTTTCACGCATATGGCAAACACACAAATATGATTTTAATGGGACAAAGGCACAGACAGAAGTTTGTAGGAAGAGTTCTCACAAGAGAGGAAGATGAGTTCTCAGACAACATGTTTACTGCTGGAGGGGTGGGAAATCAGCTGAGAATTTCTTTGCCCTCTAAAAATCCCTTCCCTAGCAGAGAGGTTGAAAGTCTTCACAGTGCTCTCCTTCACATGTAGACTAAAATAGGCAGGGGCTGGCTCCTCTCCCTGCTCACAATTTCAAGTTAAAAATCCCCTTCTGCCAAGACATTTTCGAATGTCCAAGTCAGTTACGTCTACTGCCCTACCTGTCCACATGCTTCTTAAAACTCCTAATGGACTTTAAAAGGTTGCTGAAAATGGACTGACCTTTTCTTCTTCAGCAAGTGTCCCTGGCATGGGGAGAGAGGCAGCTACTAAACTACCTTCAAGAAAATAAATGATATACATTTCCTAGTCTCCAAATAGTATGAATTTTTATGAGAAATCTTTATAAATTCAATGCAACATTCTTATAGCGGACATGTTGTTCCACTGCAGCAAGAATCATGGTTTGGTTCTCTGCAGTGAGTGGGAGGAGGATGGAGGGCAAATGCATCTGTTTGTAGAAATTAGCTTTAGTCTTTACAGTAGCTGAAAAGGCAGCTTTTCCAGGAACAGTATATTCTTGCAAGTTACCCCTGTTGTAATGCAAAGTATTTTGAAGTGCCTTGTTCTTAAATGGGCAATTAAGAGTCTTTAACCTTTTTTTATTTATCCCAGTACCTTGTTCCAAATCCCCTTCCCTATGATCTTCTCTGACCTAATGGTAAATGAATATATATATATAAATAAATAAAAAATATATAGGACTATTATTATGCTAGCTAGCTGTGTATGCAAATTGCCATGAAGAACCACACTTCAAAATTTATCACCACATTACTCTACTGGACTAGAGATGTTTACATTTCACTTCCTCTCCTGAGGTTTCACAAGTTGAGTATCTGGGTTTAGGTTGAGATCCATGCATAGAGGCAGAACAACCACTTACCACTTCTCATTCTGCTCTCTACCCCACCTTTCCCCACTACCCCACACTGATAGCCTCCAAATGTTGCTGCAGGTGACAACGTTGCAAATACTCCATAAGTGCGATCAGAGCATTGTAAAATTGAACATTCCATGGATGCTTCTAAGTTATTTTAGGAAGAAGAGAATGAATGAATGAATGAATGAATGAATGAATGAATGAATGAATGAATGTTCATTGCTATGAGATTCTCCTTGGGGAAGAACTTGTGATTCAACAATTTGAACTGGGGGGGGGGGGGGGAGAGAAATGAATGTGAAAGAAGGAACTGAAAGTGACAGATGTGTCCATCCTGACAGAACGCTCTCAGTGCTTGGCTCAGCTCTTCCAAGTCCAGCTTTGAATCCCCAGGTAATTAGCCATGTTAGCACTGTATTAGTCTTGCCAGTTCTTTTCTCCGAGAGATCCTCATCTTTAACGGCTATCTGTCAGGCAGGTATAAAAGTGTTACCTCTTTGCTGAGAACAGCTATATCTATTTAATTTGACCCATGCAAATGAGGCACAAATTCAGTTTGTTGTTGCAAAATTTAACAGCATTTGCTCATTTCTTCACATTTAGAATGGAAATGACTAGACATTTCTTTAAAAAAAAATGAATGTGGAAGAAGGTGAAACAGATTTACCTGTAGTATTTTGAGACTGAGGTTGACAGGGCGCCTGACTGCTGCAGGGCCACTGTAACCTCCCTAGGTCTTGCCCAGCCTGGCTCATAAAAGTGGTCAGGCTCATAACAACAGAATGGGCCATGAACATCCTTTATGGGTCTCCCTGTGAAGGCAGGGTCCCCCATGCCCTCAAGGAGACATTCATTAGATCCACCCCTAAAAAAACAAGCCTGGCAGTGGATGATATTAACAACTACAGACCTGTTGCCAATGTTCCATTCTTAAGCAAGCTAGTGGAGAGGGTGGTGGCTGATCAGCTACAGGCACTCCTGGAGGAGACTGATGCCCTTGATCCATTGCATTCCAGGTTCAGGCTGCATCACGGCATGGAGACGGGATTGGTTTCTCTGCAAGATGACCTCCTGAGGGAGACCAATGGGGAAAAATGTCCCTGCTGGTCTTCCTCAATCTCTCCATGTCCTTGGATACCATCAATCATGGTATCCTCCTGGAGAGGCTCTCTGGGTTGGGGATCAGTGGCCTGGCTTTGTCCTGGCTCCGATTCTTCCTAGAAGACCATCCTCATAGAGTACAACTCAGGGAGATGATGTCCTCCCCTTGGATTCTTAACTGTGGAGTCCCACTGGGGTTGATCATCTCTCTAATGTTGTTTCATATCTGTACGAGGTATATGAGCTTTGTGTCACAAATATGCAGATGCCACCCAGCTCTATCTCTCCTTTCTTCCTTCTGCAGTAGATGACGTCCCGTCCCTTGAGCACTGCCTGGATGCTGTGCTAGGGTGGATGAGAGATAATCGTCTCAGACTGAACCCAGACAAGATGGAGATCCTGAGAGTAGGTGCCCCTAATGTCTGTGGGGTGGGGGCCTCCCTCTCATTTGGTTGGGCTACTCTACCCACAGAGGATTAAGTTCACAATCTGGGTGTATTTTTAGACCCAGTGCTATTTATGGAGTCCCAGGTAGCATCTGTAGTCTGTGCAGCCTTTCTCCACCTCAGGGAGCTGTGTCCTTATCTTGACACCAGGCCCCCCACCACACAAGTCCATGAATTGGCAGTCTCAAGGTTAGACCACTATAATGCTCTTTATGTGAGGCCACATAAAGAACTGAAGACATTATTCCATAATCTCCCATACATCTATACAAAAAGAATAATGAGTTTTGTGGCTGTGTGGTGACAAGGATATTGGCTGAAATCCTGTTGTACAGGTTCACGTGTACAACAGGGACACTGCCAGCAGCGGCAACAAATTGCCACTGATTAAAGGTGATTTTTGAGGTGCACATGACTTGCACACAGTGCAATGAAGTTGTGTACACTCTGAAATCCCGAAAGTAAGCTTTTAATCAATAGCGGTTGACTAGTGCTGCTAATTGTGAAGGCAAGAGGAGAAGGGGACGACAGAGGATGAGATGGTTGGACAGTGTCATCGAAGCGACCAACATGAATTTGACCCAACTCCGGGAGGCAGTGGAAGACAGGAGGGCCTGGCGTGCTCTGGTCCATGGGGTCACGAAGAGTCGGACACGACTGAATGACTGAACGATGTCGAGTGCTGCTAATGTCATCACTACTGTGCACATAGAGCTGCACAACAGATCTCAGCCATTGTATTAATTATCCATTTTCTGAAGTTTGTGTTGTGAAAAAATTAGTTAAACCAATAACGACAATGTTAGCAGCAGTAGGTAAACTGTCACGCACTGAGCATATGCATTTGCTGTACATCTTAATTCCCACTTTGCTAGCAGAGTATAAACCAGTGACTCTTAAATGCCTGTAATTGCCCAAAAGGCGGATATTTTCATATGGATAGGAAGCTACAACATATATGCATGTCAATTAAGCAAAAGCAATTTCCTTTCTCATAACAACGATTCTTCCAAGAAACACGCCCTGGGCCAACCAACTGTAGAACAGCAAGTAAGAACTCTGTTGCTACGTGCCAGCAGAAGAGGAGAGCACTAGTCTGCTTGTGGCATAAGGCTGAGTACTTCACTTACCCTAACAGCCAACAAGGGGCTGATGAAGTATTGAGTAAATGTAGGAATGCTTTCTTTACTGTGGGTGGAGGGACAAAACCCAGATAAGCAGTCCAATGAGATTGGGCATTTTGACCTCTTTTATCTTTCTCTAAGCAACCGGTAGTCCAATCTTGCTGTTAGGTCGCTTTCACCTTCCTCAAGGAAACAATGCTAATTCTTTATTCCTCTTTGTCAGGTGGGTGTGCATCTGTAAAGCTCTGCATCCATGAGGTTCATCGGTATATGGGCATGCACTGAACCCAGTTGTAGAGGTTTCTGCAGTCAAGTCTAGGGCCAAAATCCTGTTGCAAATACAGAACTAAATGAGCAGTTTTGCAAGTGGTATGTGCTATGTTCCAAGCTGCCCATTATGCACCCAGTTGCTCCCTGATAGGGCAATCCATTTGTACAACTGGCTATTCAACAGGCACTCAGGAAACAGCAAAAACCACTTGTGCAGTTGTCTTTCTATGCATGGTTTCCCACAAGAACAGGATCTTGGATTAACTTGGTTTTGTTTTATCCTGTTCTGTCCTGAATGGGTTTCTTGGGATCAATTTTGTCTGGTCTTACCATGGTGATTGCCCCTGATTCATAGTTGTAAGGTAATCTCTGCTAACTAATATAGTTACAATACATTCCTTTAAAAGATACAATGCTACCTCACTAGACGATGATAATCCATTCCACTGAAATCGCTTTTTAGTGAAATCATTATCTAGCGGAAAGCATTTTCCCCATTGGAATGCATTGAAACCTGTTTAATGCGTTCCAATGGAGAAGAATCGTCATTGTCTAGCGAAGATCAGCCATAGGAAAGCCGCTTTGCGAACCGCGATCAGCTGTTTAAATCGCTGTCTTGCGAAGCTTAGGTCCTGAAAACACCTGTTTTGTGAGTGCGGAGGAAGCTGTCAAAATAATTGTCTAGCGAAAAATGGTTTGTGAAGCAGGGACCAAACATTGTCCAGCGAAATTCCCCCATAGGAATCGCTGTTTTGCGAATCGCTATAGCGATTGCAAAAAGTCAATGTCTAGCGAAAAAACTGTCATGCGGGGTAACTGTCTAGCGAGGCACCACTGTACTGTTGGATCTAACTGGTGATTTTTTTCATTATCCTTCAACAAGAATAGATTGACCTGGAATATAAATCACACCAGCCAGCATTTGCATGCTAGAACTATTACTTCCCATTCTCTTCCTATGACTGCCATTCCTTAACCTATATAACAAGCACTGGATTCTGGTAACATCTGACCCAGTGATGTCAAGTTGTGGAGTTTGCAGAGTCAGGGGGCAAAGTAAGAGGGAGAAGTCTGGTGATCAATGCTGGATGTGTATGGTAAAAGTGTGGAATGTTGGTCAGGGAAAGAAAATTAAATATTCATTTTTCTGCTCACCAGCAAATGTTACCTGCCCTCCTCAAAATGGCTACACTTGCTTGTTTTCCAGTATTTGGCAACTCTGTTACACTCACACTTGAAACATATCACATTTGACTTAGATCTTACAATGACATTTTCACAAACTGTAGGCTTTTCATTCCGTCTAATCCACATTACATAAACTACAGCAGAAAATTAGCCCCAAGTTCTAGAAAAATGTCCATTAAAATTATGAGGGGATATTGTTTCATTTTCACTGTACTCACTGACAATACAACAAAAAATTGTTGTGGGCGGATATTTCAGGAGATTTCAGCTAGCCTACTCTTTGCAAATAGCTTCTTACTCTGTCATCTCAAGGTTTCAAGCAAATGTTTTGATGAGGAGAGGATGTTGCCCTCTGTTTATCATGCTGTTTCAGGTTTACCCATCCCTCCTGGCATCTCTTGTTGTGTAATTCTAAAAACCAGTCCCTTGGAAGAATCCCCCTTTCTTTTGATAGGTCTATAGTACAGATAAGACACTTTTGACCTCAGATTCTTACAGAAAACCAAATGGATTAGTCATATTTGATGAAAAGGGTTTGTAACAGAGGCAACTCTCACCAATATGTGGCACTGAAATGGGATCTATGTGCATCCACGCCACCCACCACTGCAAGGACAATGAATGAAGGCATGAATTAAATTTGACGATTCAACCTAGAGAGCAGGCTTTCGTATGACTCTTGCAAAGTGAGACAAATGGTGTTCTGTCCTGCATAGAATTGCATTCTTTGAACTCAGTTACTCCTTAGGTGGAACATCATGCAGGCCTGCCGTACCTTTAAATGGCTCACTGGGAATTCTGGTAGCACTTGATCAGTGAAAGCAACTGAAATTTTCACTCCGCAGGTTGTTGAAGTGAATAGAGGTTGCATCATTGTTGAAGATATTCTTTTTTTTTCTCCTTTGGACTTTTTTTGGGGGAGGGAAACTTTAAATGAAATAAAAACTCATTTTCTTAACTCAAACCATGCATCGTTAAAGAACTACACAGAATTAAAATTGATGACAAACAACTGTTCTTTCACTCTTCCCAAAATAGCTATGCAATTAGTATAAAAAGTAAAAAAAAACCAAAGGAAATTGGTGAAAGGAGGGGGGGTTCAATGCCTTCTTCCTGATCTCTTCAATTTTCTTAATGTTTGGTTTGATATTTTTGCAAAAAAAAAAAAAATAGTTTCTATTGGGTTCATTATTTATTCAGCCTCATAAGGCTGAACTACACAAGCCCCTGAACACCATTACTCCACCAGCTGATCCACATTGGGGCCGAGCCATGTGAATGAGGAGGGGACTTTATATTCTACACAATGATCCTGGTCTTCATCACCTCTTTTTGCATTCTACGATACGCAAACAACCTGCTGAAGCAAATTACAGTTTCCTGCATACATGCAAATGTCTATATGTGTGTTATGTGCCTTCAAGTCAATTCCAACTTATGGTAATACTAGTAGGGGTTCCCAAGGCATGTTACACAATTAGGAAGAGTTTTACCAGTGTCACTTCCCAGTAAGTATTCATGGCCAAGTTAGGACTTTGAATCCAGACCTCCTGCAGGTCTCCAGTCAGGAATGCTGTGTGAATCCTATCTTGCTCTTTATCCCATTTGGTTCCCAAATACTGAAACCTGCTTGCTTTTAAAGTAGGTTTCTGTGCCTGTTGAACCATTGTATATTGTTCTATGTCTAGAGCTTCTAGCATATTCAGATAGGTAAAGACACCTGTCTGCAGAGCTGTTTCCCCAAATTCAAGAGGCACTATGCAGATGTAGTCATACATAATTTGACTCTCAGCCATGGCCAGACCATAACATTTTGCTGCTTGAAATGGCAACCCAACCACAATCTCAAATCAAATGCATAGTATACAAATCCAACCTGTTTATTTCGGAGTAAGCAGAAGTTATCCGCAGGCTTTAGGAAACCTGAAAGTTTGCACAAGTGGAAACATTCTTTGGAGGAGAAAAATAATCAAGAGGAACCCCTCCCCACAAAATAGAACAACCTACTGAGAACTGTCCTGCATAGACAGTCCAGATGCCTGTTTCATAACTAGAATATGATAAAAAGTAATCCCTCCAGAAACCTATTCTCTCAAAACTTCTTGCTGAAATCAACTTGCAAATTAGGTCAACACCAAGCAAAAGGAAGCTAATTTGCTACTTGTCGTGCTGTGGAAAGCTCGTGCTAAGAAAGCTTCACTTCAGATTGCAAAGTGTGGGGGAATGCCCCTCTCCAAGGTTGCTAAGCTTTTGTCTGATTCTACAGTGGTAGAGAACAGTCTCTTGGACGACATCACAGCTGCTTTAGAGAGAACACTGTCTTGGATGACATCACAGCTGCTTTAGAGAGAACACTCTCTTGGATGACATCACAGCTGCTTCAGAGAGAACACTCTCTTGGATGACATCACAGCTGCTTCTGAGAGGAGGCGTGGCTACCCATTCTTCTTTCTCATAGCGATAGGGAGCTAACTTCAAAAGTCTTTCGTTGGGCCAGTCCTGGTGGCATTATGTAACCATTGTTCTATCTGTATACTGTCAACTATCTGTGAGCTTGTAAGGTTAATAAAACACAGTCCTCCTGGGGGCAGGGCAGTCGTCTTATTCAAGGTCCTCTTCTTCTAGTCACCCATCAGGAGCACTGCTGGCAGACATCCTTCTCTTTGTGTGGCTGACTTCTTTAACTTCTCTGAGACTATTTGCTATCCTAATTATCTGGTGATCACCATAAACCATCAACCTTCTCATTTCGTGACCCTACACCAAAACTGGTTTCTCAGATGTTTTGATCGAGCATGTACTCAAGGGCCTCCGAATGCTGGTCAACTGGGAGGACATGAAAAATTGGACAAGAGGTTGAATAGAAGATTGGGTGGCTGGGTGGGAATGATATGGTTGCTTGTCTGGACCAATGAACAAGAGCTCTCCAGGCTGCAAAATCTTAGTGCTACCCTATTTGTTTGCATTTAATTCTTGTTCACATTTGATACCAAGATAAATAGAATAACTGGGAGAGATCTGTGAAATAGACTTTTAGATATGAACATCGCTAAAAGGGAGTCAGTAGAATGTAGTTTTCTCATAAGAGCATTCAGCTTTTTCTTTCTAGAAGCATAAACATGAGATGCCTGGTTATGTTTTTCTTGTCACCTTGGTGTGCAAATTTAAGCAAGTTATTGTGTGATTTAAATCAGTGGTTCTTAACCTTGGGTTACTCAGGTGTTTTTGGACTGCAACTCCCAGAAGCCTTCAGCATCAGCTGTGCTGGCTAGGGTTTCTGGGAGTTGCAGTTCAAAAACACCTGAGTAACCCAAGGTTAAGAACCACTGATTTAAATCTTCTTAATGGCCAGTATCCCACTGAGGTTGTGGGAAGTGGGTTTTCTTCATGGAAGAAACCCACTTGCACCAAGGTAACATTTGCACAAGTGGTCTCACTCCATGAGGGGTTTTCTGCTTAGTAGAAGCTCAGTCAGATACCGGCTGTTGTGGGTAACTGTGGAGCATAGGCTAGAATTAGCTATCACTTTGCCACTATAAATACTGGCATGGTATTGTATGGCCTAACAAAAAAGCTGTAGAATTCACAGACTCAGCAAAATGGACTACTACACAAAGACAGTTATGACTTGTCTTTCAAATATGAGAATATTCTGAAAATGATGAATAATGATGAATATATAGGCCTCTGCTTTCCATAAATGCTTGTTTCTGATGAGAGCCCTTTGCAGAAGTGAGAAAGCCTTCTAGCTTTTATGGAAACCCACCTCAGCACAGTTTTAGTGGACAGGTGAACAATAAATCAATACATGCCTGTGAGCCTTTACACCTCTCTCATTCTGAAAGTACTGTGTGCTTCGCATAATGTGTACAGGCTGGAAGTTCTGTTTAATACTGGCATTTCTTTTTCAGTTCATTGTAACTGCCCCTGATTTTACTTAAATCTAAACATTACAACTTGACAGAGTTGCACAGATAGAGCTGTCATACACACAAACTGCCAAACACATAATATTGAAAGGAATGCTTCCACCTGCAATGAAGACAGGTAGTAACGTTTTATTTCAGGAAATCTTCCTGATGATAGAGCTGGAATATTTATTTTCTTGCCCTGAAGCTTGGCATCGTTCTCAAGAAACAATCAAGGTGCTTCTATTGCACATGGTAACACTGGTCTAATCTCTTTGGTTGTTGTGAGATGACAATTGACTCAGTTTTGGGGGCCAGAATCTGTTTGCAAAGTTTGTTCTTAATGTGGAATGCTTGCATTGCTTCATAAAGATGTGCAGATAACAATCCTGGCCACATAAAACCAGAACCAAAAATAAATGCTGACCATCATTAGTCAAAGCACTCTATAGTGGTGAAACGTTCATGTAAGATAAATAGAAGGGAATGACATGTTAATTTGCATACTCTGTGGTTCAAATTGCAGATGAGCTCAGCTCTGCTAATTTTTTTACCCTAACAATTGCATAGACAGGCTGTGTCCAAGCAGGAAATGGTTTTGGGGGGAGAATAAAAGAGTGCTCATTGTCACCTCTTGTTTTTTAGAATTACTTCTCTGAATAGCTTTTCGGTTATAAGCAGTAAAGATATGTGCAAGTTGTTGGAGTTTCTGCAACCTCGCATGCTTCCTCTAGTACAGTGGTCAGGGAACAGGGGTAAATTACCCCAAATGGGGTAAAAACGAAAATCCTGGGGGTAATGAGGATGAGCAGAGCCCCAATATTGATGCTCTTATATCCAAGATGAAGCAACATCATTTCTCCAAAATCTGAAGTTTTCAAGTAAGTTGAAGCTTTCAAAATAATTTTGAATAGATTCAATAAGATTTTGAATTCAAATAATGTCTGATTTCCTTCCTTTCAAATCAAGGGGGTAATGTCGACGTATATAAATTTGGGGGGGGGGGGGTAAAAGGTAAAAAAGTTCCCTGGTCCCTGCTCTAGTAGGTGAGGCTGAGAGACAGGGACCTTTTCTGACCTGGGTTGACTGTCCTTCTGTCCAGCGCTAAAAAAAGAAGAGGGTGGGTTGATTGAGCAGACAAAAGGCCATAGGTGAAAGCAACAGTGCCTCCTTAGACAGTATCTTCGTCTATTAAAGCACCTCTTTCCCGGGCTTAACGTGCAAGCACCAGTTTCAGGACGCATGTTTAACGGAACCCATTGCTTCCTTCTCTCCAGTACAAGAGCAGTCAATTTGTTCCTGCTTCCTGTTCTTAAAACAGTTAATGGTCTATAAAAAGGCCTCCAGTTTTGGAAAGGTAAGTCCTGTCTCATTAACTTTTCAGAATGAATTAACAGTGTCAATGATTGAGTGTGCTTGTTATTTTGGAACAGAATAAATATATATGGAGAGTTGTGGGAGTTGGAACTGTTTTTTTTTTCCTGTTTGCATTACTGTGTGCCAGGCAACCAGCCATTGTCTACACAAGCAGACAATGTCTTTTTTTTTCTGTACCAAACAGTGCTATAAGGTGAGTAATGTATATTTTGCTCTGTGCACAGGACTGGTTTGTGTGTGGGAAGCTATCTTGGCTCAAGGTGCATTGTTGTGTGGCCTCTGAGGATGGGGTGCACAGGAGATGGGCACTGCCAGAGACTTTCTCTATGAGCTTGTCCCTGCATAAATGTAAAGATTATTTTTCTTTCTCATTTGCTGTTGCCTGCTTTTAGACTGATTCTCCTTTGCCTCTGCTTTTTTTTTTTTTTGAGTAATTCTTGTGATATATTTTTTGTATGCATTTGGAGTGACAGAAAGCATAAATGGGAATGCTGAAACAGAAGAACCTGGAAAAAAAGCTTTCCTTCTCATTGAAAAGGAAAGGAGCAAAGTATGTACAAAAAGCAGACTCTTCTTCAGCAAGACATGCTTGACAATTTTATTTTTAGTAATATCTTTCCACCAATATAATAGAACAGGTGTTAAGCTAACAAATCTGCAATGTCCTGGATCCCTGCCCCCAACAGTTTTTTTTATACCTGGTATTCCATTAGCCACTCACCAGTCTTCTGACACAGAGAGTGATCTTGGGAACAAGTTATATGTCTTTGTTAGAAGAGCTGCCATTTCACTCCGAGATGCCAGACAGACCAAGAGATTGGTCTGTTTTCAATTTGCCAGGAAGACTAAGAAGTTCATTTTTTATCATCACCTGTTGCCACAGATTCTTAAACTCCCTGAAAACAGCAGTTTAAACCTGGGTAGCTAGCAGCGTTTTTGCACTATCTGCACAAGACAAGACACAATACATGCATTCAGCTTATCTGCAATATCTTCATTCTTCTTCAATTCCTGATCACTCTGTGGTCCACCTCCTTATCCCATTTCCTACTGCTTTGTATTTAAATAACGTTCTCATGTTGGTCTTAATTTTATTATCTGTACACTCCTTAAAATCCTTTGTTGCATCCCTTATTTTCTACTTTCATTATTGTTGGACAAGCTGATGTTCCTTTTCTCTGAAAACGTCCATTTCAGAAACTTTTTATTTTTACGTAAATGTGGCCTGCTGGACATCCTTGGCAATTTCCCATGTACATGTCCTTTGCATGTCACAGTCATTTTTTTCAGTCAATGCTAAAAGACTTTCACCTCACACTAGGTCCTGGGAGTCTAGGAACAGCTTCCCTCTGGTAATTGTGCAAGCTCTGTTGTTCATCAGCAACTCCTTTAAGAGAGAATTACATACATATTAGGGTATATTGAGAAAGTTTGCCTCTTCGGCATGACTGGAACATGCATTCCCACATCTACAGTATATAAGGATACTGAAGCCATCCATTATATCACCACTTTCTTCTCTCTGTTCACTGCGGCATATAGTTACGGTATATGGTTCCCTTATAGCACTGTTTGGCACAGAAAAAAAAGACATTGTCTGCTTGTGTTTCTAGATAAAACAATCTATCCTCCCTCTTAAAGAGCTGTCCCACACCAAACTGGTACAGAACTCGAGCATGCAATCTTTTGGGGACAATTAATTGAGATGCAAAGTAGTTCTTTGTTCTGCCTTTGCAGACCGGTACCTGAGTTAAAATAGATTGCACTGAAGATAAAGACCATTAAGCGCTAGCTGGATCACACCAAATTTCACAGTGTGGACAGGCCCTATGTGATTATTGTAGGGCCTGCACTACAGGTGAACTGCAAATTCAAGATATAAGCTGCAGGTATAAGCTTCAAGACAAGCATTATTCAATAGGTAATAGTTATGTAAAATGTGGGGGTAACAGTCTACTACAAATAATGGAGAGTGTTCTGGAGCCAGTCTTCTAATTTAATTCAATTCAATTTCAGTTATATACCAGTTTTAGTGAAGTTCAGTTTTTAGTTTTTATAATTCTCCATGAAACTATGCACAATGTGTCTTACCTTCGTCCCCTGGGAAAGTTGTTCTTCATCTTCAAATGGTGATAGCAAACCCTTCAGTGGCTCCTGTTCTTTACAGACATGACTGTCAAATGGCAAGCATAGCAAAGATAGACACTCTTGGTGGTAGCCAGCTGAAATTACAGAGCATTCATCCCATATCCTAAAAAGCAGTGGAGAGAACAGGAGCTGCTTTCTCGAGGGGACCTGAAAACTGTATTTGAGAGAATGAGAGAGTGAAAGACAATTAAGAAATGCCTGCCTGTTCAAGGATGTGAAACATATCTTTCCCATGTTTCCATGAGCGTCTAGGCATCACAATGGCCAGGTCAAGCTGACAGCATCAGCATGAAGTCATAATAACCACTGTCTCTCCTTCAGCATGGGGTCAACATGGCCAGTCTCTGTGGCTCTCACACCAAAGGAGGCAGCAGCAGATGTGACACAAGCCTTCTCTCTCCCTCTCTGCATGGAGAGAACCAGGAACAGGTGGCCACAGTCTCTCACTCAAGCAAGCCTAAGCCGGGCAATGTGTACATGTGTCTTTCTCATGGAGGTGGGGAGTAGCAGCATTTGAGCAGAGAAGCAGCAGGCAAGGAGAGGAGGGAAGCTGACAGGTAGGCATTGTAGCTGTTCTAGGGCTTCTGATTACAGCAGGGGCAGCATAATGGACAAGCCATCCTAAAAGGGAGAAAAGGCAAGAGAGTTGTGTGTGCAAGAACAATAACAGGTCAGGGTAGTAGCTGTGAGCAGCAGCTCACAGTCTGGCAGAGCTGCCCAAAGCTGAAGAGGCGCACTGGCAAACAGCTTGTGAGACACATTTTTTTTTAATTTTTCAAGGACATAGAACTGACATTGTTTTTAAAGCAAAAATATCGCACATAGTGGCTTGCAGCGTACAGAAGCTTACATAAAGCTACAAAAACAAAGAACATCCTGTTGCAGAGTTTTGAATTTCTGATAAAAGTTCCCTTTCGTTACACAATGGAAGCACAGGGACTCTCAGAAGAGAATAGCTTCAAGTTCCTGGATAGTCCATCCCTTTCTCATTAACTGCCACTTATAGTCTCAGTAATTCACTCTGATACATTTGTAGAAGAAAGAATAGAAACATTTCATTATTTACTTATGAACATATCCACAGCAAAGAGTCTCCCTTTTTACATGCCGTGGCTGGGAGGCCAGATGAAGACCTCGGCAGTGGTGATTAATGTAAGGGGGTGTCGGTGGGATGGGGGCTAAGGTAGGGAGAGGAAGGGGTGGAGGATAGGCTGTGGGGGTGGCTGGCTGTGTGGGGGTGGCTACTTATTGGCCACAGATCAGCTGATCAGCAGCCCACAGGCAGAATGGTGTTTTTGTGGGGTTTTTTAATAGGAAGGAGGTGTAGAAGGGGGTGGGGTGGTTTTTTAAATAATCCCCCAATGAATCAACGAATAACATTGTTATTTGTCACTTCATGGGGCAACTTCATGCTTCGTGAGTCGTCAACTTTTGATGACTCATGAAAGGGGACGACTCACCAAAATGGTGAGTCATCCCCATCTCTAATTAAATGAGTTATTTGCATCTGTCTTCATGACAGAAAACTTTAGGCAGATTCCACTGCCCAAACGGCCCCTCCTGACTAATGATTTAAATCAGATACAGGTTAAAAGAGAGGATGTTTTAGACCTAATTGCTAAATTGAAGGTCAACAAGTCACCAGGCCCAGATGGCATCCACCCAAGGGTTATTAAGGAACTGAGGAATGAAGTTGCTGATCTCTTAACTAATCTAAAACTTGTCCCTTAAAACAGCCACAGAACCAGAGGACTGGAGGATAGCACATGTCATGCCAATCTTTTAAAAGATAAGGAGGGGGGACCTGGGAAACTAC
This sequence comes from Pogona vitticeps, assembly GCF_051106095.1. NCBI lineage: Eukaryota > Metazoa > Chordata > Lepidosauria > Squamata > Agamidae > Pogona > Pogona vitticeps. Next base: position 153,149,609 of record NC_135783.1, read on the forward strand.
AGGCCAGTTAGCCTAACGTCTGTTCCAGGGAAGATGGTGAAAAGCCTCGTCCAAGATAAAATCTTAAAACACACAGAAGAAGAAGCCTTGCTGAGGGAAAATCAGCATGGCTTCTGTAAGGGTAATATTGCCTCAGAAACCTTTTAGAATTCTTTGAAAAGGTCAACAGGCATGTGAATGCAGGCAAACCAGTGGATACTGTCTATCTGGATTTTCAGAAAGCATTTGACACAGTCCCTCACCAAAGGCAGCTGAGAAAACTCCACAATCAGGGGATAAGGGGGCAGGTCCTCTTATGGATTGAGAATTGGCTGAGAACCAGGAAACAGAGAGTAGGTCTCAACGGGTAAATTATCACAATGGAGAGAGGTGAAGAGTGGTGTGCACCAAGGATCTGTCCTGGGACCGGTGCTTTTCAACCTGTTCATAAACGACCTGGAGACAGGGATAAGCAGTGAGGTGGCCAAGTTTGGAGATGACACAAAACTTTTCCAGCGTAGTGAAGACCAGAAGGGATTGTGAAGAGCTCCAAACTGGGAGAATGGGTGGCAAAACGGCAAATGTATTTCAGTATAAGAAAATGTAAAGTAGTGCACATTGGGGCAAAAAATAAAAACTTTATTTATCAGCTAATGGGTTTTGAGCTGTCTGTGACAGATCAAGAAAGAGTTCTTGGTGTGCTGATGGATAGCTCAATGAAAGTGTCAACCCAGTGTGCGTCAGCAGTGAAGAAGGCCAGTTCCATGCTAGGTATCACTAAAAAGGGGATTGAAAATAAAACAGCCAACATTATAATGCCATTGTACAAAACGTTGGTCAGAGCACACTTGGAGTAATGCGTACAGTTCTGGTCACCCCACCTCAAAAAAGACATAGTGGAACTGGAAAAGGTGCAGAAGAGAGCAACTAAAATGATGACTGGGCTGGGGCACCTCCCTTATGAGGTAAGGCTACAACGTTTGGGTCTCTTTAGTCTAGAGAAAAGGCATGTAAGGGGGGACATGATTGAGATGTATAAAATTATGCAGGGGGATGGATAAAGTGGATAGAGGGAGCTCTTTTCCCTCTCACACAATACTAGAACCAGGGGACATCCACTCAAATTGAGTGTTGGGAGAGTGCGAACAGACAGAAGAAAATATTTCTTTACCCAGCGCAAAGTTTAGTTTAGGGACTAAGTGTGGTGAGAATTCCCTTTTTTTCCTTTTTCTCTCTTTTTTGCTTCCTCCCTAGGTGGAATTGAGGCCTGGTGATTACTGAGCAGGCTGGAGAGTTGATTATGTGAGGGCATAATGGAATATTGGTGGTGACAGGGGGGGGGAGATGTGATGTTGGAATGAGTGTTGGCCATTTTAGGAGATTCTGAGTTCGACACTCCAGTCCTGGGCTCTAATGTTTACTTCTCTGGACAGGTGCAAGTTTCTTCCTCCCTCCTTCCTCTTCCTACAATGGAGCAGGAAGCCCGTTGTTGCAGCGAGGGTGCTTCTAATATATGGGTAATTACAGGCAGGGAGATATGTGGTGCTGGTGTAAGGTAAAGGTAAAGGTTCCCCTTGACATTTAGTAAAGTCGTGTCCAACTCTAAGGGTTGGTGGTGTTCAACCCTGTTTCCAAGCCGTAGAGCCAGCATTTGTCCGAAGACAGCGATCAAACTTAGAAGAACAGTGGACAGATGTTTGAAGGCTGTCCCCTGTTCTAACTCTGCTGCCACCTGTTCAAACTTAGGTGACCAGCCTAGCCGGGCTCCCTCTCTGTCCCTGGTGTTGATAAATGCCAGGTCTGCCCACAATAAAACCCAACTCAGCCAGAACTTTATCCTGGAGGAATGGACAGATCTGACCTGTATAACTGAGACGTGAGTGGACGCTGAGAGCAGAGCTACTCTTTTCCTCATGTGACCACCTGGGTATGCCATTGAACACCAGGGCAGACCAGGCAGGCAGGGGGGGGAGTTGCCATTGTTTATAAGGACATCTTTGAGGCTGCTTGACTCTCCCTGGTGGCAAGCCCGGGTCTAGAGGCCATCCACGTGTCATTTGGGTGGCTTTGCGATTGTGCTGGCATACCGCGCTCCCCGCAACCAGTGCAGTCCCTGCTGGAGCTGGTGGATTTAGTCTCCATGGTGCTGTTGAGGTCCCCTAGACTACTGGTTCTGGGGGACTTTAACATTCACACAAAAGCTGAGGTTTCCAGCCCAGCTCATGAGTTCCTGGAAACCATATCTTCCTTGGACTTGACCCAGCAAATCAACGGCTCTACCCACATGGGCGGCCGTATGCTGGATCTGGTATTTGCTGCCGAGCAGAAAGAGTGTGCTCCAATGCTGGCTGACTTCACATTGCCCCCTTGACATAGTTGGATCACCACCTAATTAAATGTAGCCTCTCAGTGGTACTTCCCTCCTGTGGGGAGCTTGGACCCATTAAGATGGTTTGCCCCCGGAGGTTACTGCATCCTGATGGATTCCAGGATTCTAAAGTAGTCAAGAGGGTGGTGGCTGATCAGCTCCAGGCACTCCTGGAGGAAACTGATGCCCTTGATCCATTCCAGGCAGGTTTCAGGCCTCAGCATGGTACAGAGACAGCATTGGTCACCCTGCAGGATGACCTCCTGAGGGAGGCCGACAGGGGCAATATGTCCTCGTTGGTCCTCCTCAGTATCTCAGCAGCTTTTGATTCTGTCGACCACGGTATCCTCCTGGGATCCTCAATCGTGGGGTTCCACAGGGGTCGATCATCTTGCCAATGCTATTTAATATCTATATGAAGCCACTGGGTGAGGTCATCTGGAGTTGTGGGGTCCGGTGCCATCAGAATGCTAATGATACCCAGCTCTACCTCTCCTTTTCTCCAACTGCAGTGGATGCTGTTCTGACCCTTGGAACGCTGCTTGGGGTCCGTCCTGGGTGGATGAGGGCAAATGGACTGAGATTGAATCCAAACAAGACAGAAATCTTGTGCGTGGGCAGCCCTGGTGTCAATGGGTTGGGAAACTCCCTCACCTTTGGGGGAGTGACTCTTCCCACAAAGAATGAGGTTCGCAACTTGGGCATCTGCCTGGACCCAGATCTCACCATGGAAACCCAGGTGACATCTGTGGTCTGGGCACCCCATCTCCATCTTCAGAGGATTGCTCAGCTGCATCCCTGTCTAGATGCAGGGGCACTCATGATGCTGATTCATGCACTCGTAATCTCAAGAATAGACTACTGCAGTGCTCTCTATGTGGGGCTACCCTTGAAGTTGATGTGGAGACTTCAACTGGTCCAGAATTTGGCGGCCAGATTAAAAAGTGGGGTGAAGAAATTCCAGCACATCTCCCCCACTCTGGCCACCCTTCATTGGCTACTGGATCGTTTTCGCTTCAAGGTTACAATGATAACATTCAAAGCCCTAAACAGTTTAGGACCTCAGTACCTATCAGAACGCCTGCTCCCAGCCAGATCTGTCCATAATACTCATTCTTCACAGGCAGGATGGTTGAGGGCTTTGACCCCAAAGGAGACCCGGAGGGAAAGAACAAGAAACCAGGCCTTTTTGGTGGTCGCCCCCTGCCTATGGAACAACCTGCCCATTGAGATCCGCCTGGCACCCTCATTGGATGAGTTCAAATGAGCATTGAAAACTTGGCTTTTCTACCAGCCTTTCCCTGAGCATTGGGTTTTTGAGATCTTGGCCTCCCTTTTACCATCCTTTTTGCCATCCTTTTCATTATCCTTTTTAGCACCTTCATTGCCATCTGTTTTAATTTATCCTGTTGGTTGTTATATTTGTTGAATTTAATATTATTTTTATCATGTTTTGATATTATGCTGTTTATCTCGTTGTTAGCTGCCCAGAGTGGCCTGGTTGCCAGATGGTGCATGGTATAAATAAATAAATAGATAGATAGATAGATAGATAGATAGATAGATAGATAGATAGATAGATAGATAGATAGATAGATAGATAGATAGATAGATAGATAGATAGATAGATAGATAGATAGATAGATAGATAGATAGATAGATAGATAGTCGGTCGGTCGGTCGGTCGGTCGGTCGGTCGGTCGGTCGGTCGGTCGGTCGGTCGGTCGGTCGGTCGGTCGGTCAGTCAGTCAGTCAGTCTGTGGAACTCCTTGCCACAGGATATGGTGATGGCATCAGGCTTAGATCCCTTTAAAAGGGGATTGGACAGATTTCTGCAGGAAAAGTCCAATGCAGGTCACAAACCATGATGGGGATATATAATCTCCAGGCTTAAAAGGAAGGTACATCCAAATGCCAGATGCAGGGGAGGATATCAGGAGACAGCTATCTAGTTGTCTCGTGTGCTCCCAGAGGCATCTGGTGGGGCCACTGTGAGATACAGGGAGCTGGACTAGATGGGCCTTTGGCCTGATCCAGCAGGGCTCTTATGTTCTCCATAAGTCCTACTGATTTAAACAGGTCCACTCTAAGTGGAAATCATTACTAGATTATGGAAAAGGGAGGTGTCTTTATTCATTTTTAAAAGTCTATGTGAATATCTATGGGGAAAAAACTAAACGGTGCCACAAAAGACTCAAGGAAATTGGTTGCTCCAATTATTATGCTCCATGGAAATTCTTGCTTATCTTTGATGCTGGTTGTGCTTAATACTTCTCAATGTTTTCTGACAGTTCTCTGTGATTTGTTATCAGGACAGTTTTTTTTTTTTGAGAAAAAACACAAGGGGGAAAAACAGACCTGCAGCTATGATCTGACAGAATCCAACACATTTTTTAAAAAACTCATCTGCTCCCTCCAGCTGGAAGCAACATCCTCTTCAGTGGCAATCTGCTCCAATTATATTTCTATCTAGGTAGCAGTCAGAGTTTAGGCAAACGTGAAAAAGCAGAAGGCAGGGGGTGGGGGAATGAGATTTTGTAAGTCACTTAACTCTGTCACCCAGGAAAACTCCATGACTCCATGTATCTGCTGCTGTTTCTCTCCCTCCCTCCCTCTCTCTCTCTCTCTCTCTCTCTCTCTCTCTCTCGTTTGTCAAGTCTTTTAAAAAGCAGCCCATAGGGTCCCTGGGGTTTTCTAGTAGATATGAGCAAGGGAAAAATATATTCTGTCTCTCTCTGTCTCTGATATGGATACCTTGTGACATAACCTACTATTATTTTTACTATTAACAGGAAAATCTCTATTTAATGCCATGTGGCTTCACACACACACACAGACACACACACTTACACACACACGCACTTACACTTACACACACACACGCACGCACGCACGCACGCACACACACACACACACACACACACACACACACACACACACACACACACACACACACACACACACACACCCCTCATTCAGTTTCTGTATAAATTCTTTAATTTTCCCCAGGAACCCCAGAGGATTCTTAAATGGAATTAGATCGTAAGACAAAATGACTTTCAGGAGACAACCTCTCCCTGCCTCATGTACACAGCGCTATAAAAGGAAACATGCTCTTTTGAACACAACCTCCTCAGAGGTGTGCTTCAAGTGCGTCAGCGGGGGCAAATCATGTCATAAGCACCGCAGTATTGTTTCCCTTCAATATTTCTGGAGAATAGATGAAAGAAATCATTTCTTCCGTTCTGCTGTCAAATTGCAGCAATTTTCATTACTATCCAAACGTGAGAGATTAGCGGAGGGAGAAGGGGGAGAAAAGGACAATAACTGTTATTAGTGATATGATAGAGACATTCACACTTGATACTTGATTCTGAGGGAGGGAGAGGGAGCTTTGCCACTCGTTTGCCTACTGCCTGGGATTTCCATCCACCAACTTCACTGAAAGCCCTTCTAACCATTTTGTAGTTCCCCTCCCCTAATTATTTTGCAAGCCCAGTGGCTACCATTGGCCAGAGCAGTGGTTCTTAACCTTTGTTACTCAGATGCTTTTGAACTTCAACTCCCAGAAACCCCAGCCAGCACAGCTGGTGGTGAAGGCTTCTGGGAGTTGCAGTCCAAAACACCTGAGTAACCCAAGGTTAAGAACCAGTGGGCCAGAGCATTAGGTATAGAGATGGGCCCAAATTAATCCACTCATCAAGGAGGCAAGATGGTGATACTTCCTGCAAAGCCAACGAGTAGACCAGCTAGTCAAGCTCCTGCCCGGAATGGCCCACCACTGGTGATGAAGGACCCCAAAAGGTGAGTGGTTCCACTGGTCTTGGGGGGTGAAGAGAGAGTCCGCGTGGCAGCTGTGCTGCTGAATATTATTTGGATGGAAGGTTCCAAATTAATTCAGGCCCATCTCTAATTAGGTGATTAGGTATAATCAGTCAAAACATTGGCCAGAATCTTATTGTTTTTTTCTCTCCCTCTGACATAATACAAATGACAAAATTCTCAGTAGTGAACTGCTGAAAGTTTAAAAGTCCATGTAGCTGAGTTGCTGCCTGTGCTGACTTCCTTCTTATGGCAATTCAGCATCTAGACCAGTGGGTCCCCAACCTTGGGTGCCCAGATGTTTTTGGACTAAAACTCCTGGAAGCCTTCACCAATAGCTGTACTGGAGAGGAATTCTGGGGGTTGTAGTTCAATAATATCTGGACACCCAAGGTTGGGACCCTCTGGTACAAATTTACCTCAATTGTATTATGCTGCCGGGTATTACTAACAGAATTGTGGCCACTGCCACAGTATTATTTCCAGAGATTAAAAAATTGTAAATTTTATACAAAAGATGCAGTATCAAATTCCAACAGGACAGATAAACAAGCCCTTTACAGGTTTTGGGTAGGAAAATCCATCAGCTTTTCTTTCTCTTCAAGCAGACTGGGCGGCATATAAATTAAATTAAATTAAATTAAATTAAATTAAATTAAATTAAATTAAAATAAATAAATAAATAAATAAATAAATAAATAAATAAATAAATAAATAAATAAATAAATAAATAAATAAATAAAGGGCTTTTAGATGTGTTTTGGTTTTGATTTTGTTTACTTTTTAGTGTAACATATTTGTAAACTTACTGTGGGTTTTTTGTTTTTGTTTTTGTTTTGTTTTTTGGTTTGGGGGGGTTGCTTTTATATATTGTCTTTCAATACTGTAAGCCACCTTAGTTCCTTTTAAAGAGAACGGTGAGGTAAAATACTTTAAATAAATAAAATTAAAAGATTAAATCATTCAGCACCAACAGACAGAAACAGACAGGCATTCAAAGGCAAACTTTTATGCACAAATCATTCTCAGCTTTTTTGGTCTATGGCCATAAATTCAATATGAAAGAAATATAGGATGAACCAGGATTGTGTAAGTTGAATAATGGACCTTATACGGTGATGAGTGAAGAATTGTTTCCAGTCTGTGTCCCCCTTCAAATGTGCCAGGGCTGCAAATGGCTGTGCCTGGATAGGACACATCTGTCAGTTTTTGGTTTTTCAACAATCCGATGTTTTTATCCTCATGTTCTTTCCATCTCGACCTCTATGAAATGTCCCAGTTTGGGCAAATACTTACAAAAACCAACGGAAAACAAATTCTTGTTTATTCATGCTACAAAAGTTAGAGTGGGACCATGCCACTGGGCAAGTCTCCCCATTAATCCTACTTCTCACAATCTGCACATTCAAGTGGATGGAGATCTGCAGTGAGGTGGCTACAGGTGAGCATGTGCTCACCTGTAAGTGCTCCATGAGAAAGAGACTCTCCTGCAAGGTCTGCATCATCTGATCCTATGGAAGACCTGCACCTGAGATGCTGTTCACACATGTAGTACCTTTGCAGATGTCCACACTGGGAATGAAGAAGACCAGAACTAGAAGGGGCATACATGGTCCGGCTCTACCTTCTGCACTCCAGCTGCATAATTTACAGAAAGGGTTTCTGATGCATTCATGTGGTAAAAATAAGTAAATTCTTGGATTTTCAGGATCGAATGGCTGCCCATAACATCTGTAGGGTGGTTGTTGTTGTTGTTGTTGTTGTTGTTGTTGTTGTTGTTGTTGTTGTTGTTGTTGTTGTTGTTGTTGTTGTTGTTTTGCATGGAAGTCCCCTGTAGCAGTGTTTAACCCTACAGTTCAAGACAGGATAGTCCAGTGCATAATATAATGACCTTACATGTGATTAAATCCAAACTGAGGTCCCTTCTTACCTTGAGGATTACTTTTCCTTGGCCTATCCAACAGGAAGCATGTGCACTGTCCTTGAACAAATGTACAAAAAAAAAATCAAATGATGGGTATTTGTGTGATTCTGTAGCAACTATGGGACACAGCAAGCACAATAGGTTATTTGGCATTTTCAGGGTTAAAAAGATGATCTGTGATTTGAATGGAGGAAAGAGGCAACCAAATGCAGTAATGAAACTAAGCTGCTGGTGCCAAAGTAGAAGGCAAGTTATGGTTGAAATCTCCAATAAAGTCTCCAACAAAGCCTGGACACTCCAACTACTCACAGAGTAGGGAGGTCTCATACTGAGATCACCACATGGCATATCTATCCCCTTGAAGCTGCTCTGCCAACCATTTTGCAAAGCTTTCAGGGGATGAGAAAGACTTGTCTTGCCATTTCAATTTGTGTTGTGAAATATTCTTTTCTCATTTAGACAGCACACCAGGAGATGAGAATCAGCCATTGTCTGATAACTTTACTAACTGGATTCCATTCTGTTCCTCTACATTCTAACCTAACTGTAGCTTCTTGTCCAGAGGAGAGGTCACAGATTTAGACAATCAAATGTTGTGGCACACCCATTTTTTTAAAAAGCTACCTATACATTTTTTAAATCTACATAGTCAAAGACTGTACTGTAATCCATAAGGCATAATTTTCTTCTGAAATTCTTCAGTATGTTCTAGAAACGGGTGTGTATTTGCAGTATGATCACTAGTGCCTCTTCCATCACTCTCCTAGGGTGCAATGCTATGATCCTATCATTGCTGTAGTTACTTTGTTCAAGATAGGAATGTTTATTGGGGATTTCTAGTCTCTGGGCCACTGTTTTAAATTCCATGTTTCTCAGTTTATTCTTGTAGAGATTATAATTGTATAATCTCTACAGTTATAATATCTACAAGAATAAGATGAGAAACATGGAATTATAATTGTATTGTTTCCTAGCCGATACAATTATAATTATATAATTATAATCAATATCAGTAGCTTATAGATCTATTACTATTCCATCTAATCCTGGTGAATACTTTTGCAGTCCACTAGATTATGATAATTAGCATATGCTGTTTTGGTTTGTGACCCGTTTCCTTTTGACATTTGCATTCTAGAAGAACTCTGTCCCAACTGTAAGAGGACAGGAAGCAGGTGGCAAAGATTAGTTGCTTTGGCTAAGAAATGTCCACAGCACCAACCTGTACTTAGAACTCATTCTGAAAGTTCATTCCACTATTCTTATATGGGAACGAAATCTAGCGTGCTGCAGTATATAACTCATCCACCTCCAGATACGGAGAGGATTTACATTACCAAATGTTACCAGCCGCAGTTGGTGACGATGTAGCTGGTAGCTGTGCCAAGACATTTTGTGTTATTCCATTGCTGTGTTGGGTGGAGTTACTGTATATAACTTCACTCTAAGATGGAATTCCTTGCTGTAAGCAAAGTATAATGAAAAAACAAAAAAAAATGTCCCCTGTATTTTTATGTGTAGATTTTACTTCGTAATTGCATGAGAGAAATCAATGAGATTTAAGCAGGCCAACTGTGCATATAATTGCAGCCTTAGTTTCTAGAGCAAGGCATGAAATGATGAGCTGCCAGTCCTTCTTTGGTCCTTCCATGATATATTCTGTTGGATCTCAATAAGCTGTCAAAGTACAAAAGCATTTTATTGTTGTTTACTGAGTCAGATTGTTCAATTTTGTTTGTTTTGATGCTTCCAGCTGCGAGAGATTGCCCAGTAAAGTGCCTCATTTCCTTATCAACTGTTCTAAAGCCATCAGATATGAAAGCCCCAAATCAAGCTCACTTTCTGGAACTCTGGTTTTATTACTTTCCACCAGAACAACACGGAAATTAGGGTTATTCTTCTCAGTGTGCTTTGGAAGCATTGGGCAACTCCAAACTCAAGCTGATCTGAGCAGTTTCTGAAAAACAATGGAGAATACTGGACTTCTAAATGTGTGAATACTTAGTTCCGTTAACCTGAGATCCATGAAAGGCTGAGAAATGTTCAGAAGGAGTCCAGATTCATTATATATCTCTTTTTTTCATTTTTGAGACATTTTTCTATGCATGTTTAAGGCAGAATATAAAGTTTAAAACATTATGTTGCAAACTAGATGTGTATACTAGTTCCTGATATAAACCTTCTCTATTAAACTGCATTTATTGGGTCTATCTATGGATTTTCTTCATGCCCATGAGCACAAGGCAGTTAAGTCTACTTTAGAAAAGCAGATTACAGTTATTGACTTTCAATATTCCATATCAAATGCCCACAAAATCTGCTTACCCTTGCATTTTGATCTCATTTTTGAATTTTTCCAATGTGCCAAGTGTCTGGAATATCTGACAATCCCAAAATACTGGCTGGTCTTTTCAAGAGCTAGATTTAATTGCCTTCCATCTGCAGTCTTAGATGGGTGCTATTATGGGGTACCATATGAAAATCGATTGTGCTGCTGTAATAACAAAGAAATCAAAACTCTCGAGCATGTTGCATGCAGTTTTTATAGGGATGAACATACCAGATTCCTTAATCCTGTAATCAGTGGTTTCCCAGGTAGGTATTTGGATTGGTATTTAAAATGTTTCCTAGCCAATACAAATATGTAAGTTCAGTAGGTTTCATCTTTTTGCACAAAGAGCACGCAAGACAATCCTTGCTTCTGTTTTATAATGCTTATTTATTTACTTACATTTTATCTGTTTACATTTTTTACATTTTAGATTAATTTAACTGTTTTCAACTATTTTTTTCCAAATGTTTTTATGACTTTTGTTGGGACTGTGACCATAAAATAAAGACCAATTGGTCTATTGCTAATGAGGACAAACCTTCAATGGGTTCACAAGAAAAATCCATTAGTTTCATAATTAAATAAATAATTAAATAAATGTGGAAGAAACCCAGATTGCAATTCAGTTGGACTTGTCATGTTTATATTTCAAAACTAGATTGATTACATGTTCCTATATTATTTATTCATTGTTTTTACATTTACATTGCACTTTTCCTCAAAGGAAATTTAGCACAGGAATAGAAATCCTTACTTTGTTTATTCATACAAACTAAATGAACTAAGAAAAAAGTTCTACATGAACTGAAACAGCAGCATTTTTTAAAACGAATTCTGGAATAATATGCAGATGTTTGCAAGTAGTTGAAGTGTGCTTCTCTAAAAGACCTGGTGCTGGAAAATACTACAGCTGTCACCTTGTTGCATGAACAAATAAAAGTACCAGCATTGAATGAACTGTTTATTTCTTTGCGATCAATCAACGGCTCTTTATTCTTGCCATGTATGTGTGCTAGTGTCATAAAATGACAGGGATGTACCACTTTTTTATTGCTTATACTAAAGATTCCACAATTCTCCATTCAGGGAGTCCAGTATGACACATGGACACCTGTAGCCCCTTAAATGTGGCTTACCTGAAAGAAAGGACTAAGCCGGATGGCTTTGTGGCCTAGCTTCCTGGTCAAGAAGGAAGCTCCAAGGTAGCTTCTTTTGGAAAACCACTTAGGCCTTTCTCCCGGGTGACCCACATTTAGAGGTCTGCAGATATCTGTCAGGCGGGACTCCCAGAATGGAGAATTATGGGATTTGTAGGTTTTTTTAAATGGCACATTTCTAATGTTCACATACACTGGTAAATATATTTCAGATCCGATTCCCAGAATGGAGAATTATATATTAGTAAAAAAAAGAAAATCCACACCAATGTCAGAATCCTAGTACAGTACACATTGTATAAGGACTATCATGGCCTTGTATTTTCCTCCTTTTTCACTGGGGTTGTAACCCAATGAATTAAGAAATATAACAGCCTTGCTAAATCTCACCAAGGTACATCTATTTCAGCATGCTGTTCCAAACAAGGGGCAGCCAACTGCATCTAGGAAGTCAATGAGAAGGGCAGAAAGTTGATGTCTTTCTCTGAAAAACAAAGGGGAGGGCAGGCATGAAGGTCCAAATCTTTGCGCTGCAAGGGACGTGTGTGTGTGTGTGTGTGTGTGTGCGTGCGTGCGTGTGCGCGCGCAAATAGACTGTTATTCTCCTGGATCCACACTTCCCTGTTCCCCTATTGTTTGTGAAAAGCAAAGATAATGAGATGTGTTTCCTGGAAACAAGGCTATTTCAGTATTTCTGAACCAGTCCCCATTTTCTGCTTCAGTCTGTCTAATAGCCTTCTCAGGGCTGCACTGCAGGCCTTCAAGAATGTAATCTCTATCATCATCTGTATCAATTTATTTTAATTTAGCACATTTGTTTCTTGTTTGTGGTAATGGATCATCTGTTGCTCGGTGTTTCGGCTCATGCTGGAAAATGAATACAAATAAGAACAGGAATGAAACTGGACACTCCAATGCCTTGATCATCAGAGGCACTGGGAAAGCTGACCTAAAGCAGCCAAAACAGCAGCAGCTCTGTCATGCTTAATTATCCTGCAAACAAAAAGCGAGCTTCATTAGGTCTGCCGAACAACAGACATTAAGACAAATGTTATAGTGCCTTCTAAGTAGCCTCAGGATGCAAACGGTCTATGCAGATACCTGTGATTTTTCCATTGTTTAATCTTCCTCTGTGTTGTCTCGGCCACAACTTTAATTACAACTTTGTCTGAATATTTCAGTGACTCAACAGTAGGAACAGGCAAGAATTTAATTTTGGATCATTTTTTTTACCAAATTTACCAAAATCCATCAACATTCAAACATGGAAGAAACCAGATGGATAAACCCATCCCTAGAGTTGGTTTCAGTTCATTCTTGAGTGGAACTGACTGGAATGCCTAAAATCTCATTATTGAAGAATGAAACTGATAGATTTTTCTCCTGCATACCCCACAGAAAAGTAGATTAAATTGTAAACCATGTTACTGTATCTGCCTCCTTGCCATTTCCCATATGTTGCATTAAATATGTTTAATACAAACAGATTTTTAAGGGGCTGGGCAGCCCAGAGGAGATGCAGCTGCAAATTCCCTACCGCCCACCCTTATGCATAGTGTCCAAACCTAACAAAATTATCCTGGTACATAAGCCATAAAAGCCCACAAACCTGTTCCTGCCTGTTCTTTTAAAAGTGCAATAACAAATCAAATAGCAAACAAAGTTGTTGCCCTTTCCTGGCACATACTTGCTTTCTGAAGCAATTGTTTCCTTCTTCCTAATGATGGGGATGGCCCTGCCTGGGAGCAAATTCTATCACTTGACTTTTATTTTCAAATGAAGCCACAAGGGCCTCATCTGTGATATTGTAAACTTGGAGATCTTTGCCTTAATTTATGGCGTCAGACTAGATTAGTCATTACGTATTCAAATTCTGTGTTCCATATTATTGGAGCTAAAATCAATTTCAGGCATATAATGTAAATTAAATTAAATTATTCACCAAGCACCAAGTCAAAGCTATGGTTTTTCCAATAGTGTTGTATGGAAGAGAGAGCTGGACCATAAAGAAGACTGACCACGAAAGAGTTGATGCTTTTGAATTGTAGTGCTGGAGGAGGCTCCTGGGAGTCCCCTTGCACCTATCCATTCTGAAGGAAATCAACCCTGAGTGGCCCTGGAAGGACAGATCCTGAAGCTGAGGCTCCAGTACTTTGGCCATCTCATGAGAAGAGAAGACTCCTTGGAAAAAACCTTGATGTTAGGAAAGAGTGAAGGCAAGAGGAGAAGGGGACGACAGAGGACGAGATGGTTGGACAGTGTCATCGAAGCAACCAACATGAATTTGACCCAACTCCAGGAGGCAGTGGAAGACAGGAGGGCCTAGCGTGCTCTGGTCCATGGGGTCACGAGGAGTCGAACACGACTTAACAACTAAACAACAACAACAACAACCATTTGGCTTTATGTAGTCAATTATTTAAATTGTTTTAACTGCTACCATTTTATTTGTGTTCATTGAAATAAATAAATAAATAAATAAATAAATAAATAAATAAATAAATAAATAAATAAATAAATAAATAAATAAATAAATAAATAAATAAATGAAGGAAGGAAGGAAGGAAGGAAGGAAGGAAGGAAGGAAGGAAGGGAGGGAGGGAGGGAGGGAGGGAGGGAGGGAGTCATGGCAGCACCAGCAGCAATGATGAATTATGGCAGGGATCATCAGTCATGAGTTGCCCATTGTGGATATGGAAAGAAAAGGAGGCAAAGTCTGTGCACTTTGGACACATCCTGTGAAAAGCCTCCGCTATACAAAACATCTTTTTTTTTCACTGACGGGTTTAGAACCAAGGCACTGCCGGAGGAGTAGACCACCTCTTGAGTGCACTGGCAGGTAATTTTCTTTATCACACTTCCCATAGTGCCATGACCCGAACTCAAGAGGACCACCACCACTATCCCAAGCACTGTACTGACGAAGATGCCTGGTGTACATTGTACAGAGCTGGCTTTTGATAAAAGGGTGTGCAGCCTCCTCAGTCTTCTCCAGGGCTGGGATTCAATGCTTGTGTGTCCCGTTGGTTGATGCCACTACCTGCTTTCACACATCAAAGTAAGCAACGTTCTCCTGCAATCTACCTCTGCCGCAGGGGGATGCGTGGGATGCTACTGTGCGCCCTTCTGCTCCTCGATGTCCTGCAGTGGGAGGGAAGTACTGTTGTTGCAGCTGCCTCCTCCAATGGTGAGAAGCAGGGGATTGCCTCTCTGTCCTGTGGGCCACACGGTTGGTTGGGGGACAGCCCACTTCAAGCAGCGAAAAAGCCTCGGCCATTCCTCTCCCGTTGGCTTCCACACATGGAAAAGAGAAGGTGCCATCTCCAGTAACAAATGTTTTTGGCTAGCCCTAATTTGAACTCAAACCATTGGGGAGGGAACATTATATTCATTATATATATATTCATTGGCCGCTGTTTAGAAAGTCATTCAGTTCAGCTTGGTTTTCAAACACTAAATCAAAATGAAATTACCCTGACTTCTCTTGCAGAATTTTGTGAATGGCTCAATGAGGGGGAAAGGGAGTGCCAAAACAATTTAAGCATCAGCCATGATATTTAAATTATACGACAATAATAAGGTACAAGCTGAGTTGTTGGCCTTCTTTCCAGGCAATCCGTTTCAACTTGAGGCAAGTACAGAAGGGAAATAAGCCCCTTTAACTGATTATTTTAATTGGTGTTTGAATGAGTAATGAGAATTTTTCTTGTACGAGGAGAGAAAGGCAGGGAAAGGGAAACGCACAGCTTCTGTATGAGTGGGGACAGATGCACGATGCCTGCAGCCACTCACATTTGCTTTAACAAGCCACTGCCACTGCCATAATTCTTTGAGGGGGTAGCCAATAAAAAAAAAATCGTATAAAATTTTATTGTGTTTGCAACACTAGTTATTATATCCAGCAATCAGATCGCTTACCCAGAGGGCAGGGCCTTCCTGGTTTCTTCAGTGGGAAGTAAATTGCCGGAACTGTCACCGAGAAAGTCGTGCTCAGAAACAACGGGAAGTTCACATTCATTCTGGAGCCTTGATAATATGACATTGTGATATAAAGCGCAAAGGCAGCCATGCAGAGGAAGCTAATAAAAAGAAAGCACAAACAAATGGCTGGACATAGCCAAAAGAAGTGTTTTCAGCATTAGAGAGAGAGAGAGAGATGTCTGCAAAAAAAGAGGAGACTGCCTTTTTTATAAGGTTGTTCGAATTTCCCATCAACACACCCCTCCCCTGTCAAGAAATGTTGGGATTTCAACTGTAAATATAAATTCAGCTTCCCTCCACCCTTGATTTAGATTCCTTGTGTCCCCACAGAATGTCTCTCGCAGACATGCGAGAACACATTGGGAAGATCGGCAGCTGGTGCCCACTGAGCCCAGTGAAATGGAGGTCAAACCAACAGTAAGCAGAGCCAACAAATTCTAGTTTCATCCTCTCAGCCACAGTGAGTAAAAACAAAGCAAAGTGTGCTGCTAATATACCTCCCTATAGCACTTAAAGCACTCTCTGGGCAGTTTACAATTTAGCTAAGTAGGCTACACATTGCTGCCACCCCTCCCCCAGCAAACTGGGTACTCAATTTACCAACCTCAGAAGGACTGAAGGCAGAATGAACCTCCAGCCAGCTACTTGGGATTGAACCCAAGTCACGAGCAGAGGTTTAGCTGCAGTACTGCACTCCAACCACTGTGCCACAAAACTTCTCATCTTACAAGCACTACCTTATGACTCCTTAACCTCTGAATGAATTTAAGAATAGTCCTTTATCTTCAGACAGCAAGCTTCCATGCATACACAAGCAAGGCTTGGCCTTGCCGGCAGGCAGAATGAGACAACTGCCTGAGTTAGCAGTTGCTAAAAATAGGGGAGTGGTGGTATTGAAGCTTCTGTGTACCATGTGGCCTGCCCTCCACATTTTAAGCTAATCAACCACACAGATATGTGATCCAGGATGCTGTCCCATCGTCACAGCACTGAAGTAAGATTCAACTACCAGTCTTCTCAGCCTCTTTATACTGAACAGGAGGGAAGGGTCATCATCTTGTCCTTGGTCTCAGGAAGCCAAATGGCTTGGGCTAATCTGAATGTGATTCTCTACAGGGAAAAGGTATGGCCTCATTTTTCCAGCCACCCTGTATCTCCAGATAGATATCTATCAGTAAGGTGAGAAAGGTCAAAGATAAAGAGACACCATAAATACAAGTCTACATCAAGCAACTGCATCCTTCATTTCAGATACATGTGCCTTCGGAGTCCCATCTTCTGTTGTTACAGATGCCAATTGTCCATAAAGTTGTTCTTTCAGAGCAGAGAACAGTCACTTCTGCTCTTCAGTAATGATCAGCGTGCCAGCCACATTCATTCACAAGAACTTCACTGTTCCTGTGAAACACTCTCCAGATTCTCATCCAAAAGTACGCCCAGCAATGTTACATATGGTGGAGTGTTTATCTCTCACTCCAGATTGGAAGTTCTGTTTCAGTTTGTCTTCCTGCACCACCAAGTGAAGCTCAACAGCTTCTTGAATTACTTAATTAAGGAACTGCTACATCTGGGCTTCAAAAAAAGTTGTGCCAATATTGCAATCATGTGCTTTTATACATTGTGTTCCTTTTCTGCAGTTAAAAAGTAAAGACACTGACTAATCTAGCCTTAAGAATCATGCTATACGAACTTAGTGAGCAAAACGATGCCAGCAGGCAGGAAAAGCATCCAACTCCACAGAACAAAATGAAGCTCCCTGCACCACTGCTCTGCTGTCCTTTTACCACAGTTGTAGCAGAAGAGACTCCTCTCCAACCAGAAGGAAGCTGCTCCTTTGCCATGAACAAAGCAGCAGCAACCCAGTTAACCTGGGCCAAACCATGCCTGCATACTCATGCCAGGCACCAGCACACTAACTTATTGGCCACTATGAAGACTTTGGTTGGCCATTTTTGCCCAACTGGCCAAGGGGTTGCATATGGACCTGTTGAGCTGGCCCACCCATTTTTCCTTCCCTTCTTCAGTGACTCCTTCTCTTGGTTGATTTTTTTTTTCAGAAGCATAGACAACCACCCATTGTGTAATGCCTTCCTTTCTCCTCCCCCTGTTTTTTTTTTTAATCAGGGGAACCTGTGTCTCCATGTCTTGTAGTATAAGGAAGTCATATTCTATTATATTGGATGGTGGGGAACACAACTGGGGAAAAAAGCCTCTGCTATTCTCCGCAACAGACATGGTGCATAAACCTAATAAATAAACAAAAAGCCCAACCTCAGGAAGAGCCAGTGCCATTAGGAGTCAACAATATTAAGCTTGATAAACTAATGATTTGACTCCATAAAAAGCAGGTGTGTTGATCAGATGAGCTTGCAATATGTTTTTTCTCATATTCAGATGCTGAAGTGATGTTCATATGCTTCCCAAAAATTACATGAGAAAATGTTGGTGTCCTTGCTTTCTGAAACCTAGTCTTAGCTGTAAGGAGAAGCCCTGAGTTAGCTAGACCGTCAGGTTCTTTCCCCCTCCTTGCCTCTTGCTCCAGTTCTCACAGGAAGCAACCCACTTCACAGAGAGAGAGAGAGAGAGAGAGAGAGAGAGAGAGAGAGAGAGAGAGAGAGAGAGAGAGATGGGTGGCTGTGTTCCCACACACCGATATCTATTTTAATAAGAGAAAGGCAGGCTGTGCACATGTAACACTATCTGGTTCTATGGAACTAAAAACTGATCGAGGCAGGACATCATAAAGGAATTGGCTCCACATATATAGTCTCTAAAACCCTAAAAGAAAATGCAAATACATAAGATCACTGTCTTGATTCACTCTTCCAGCACCCCTCTTGCACAAACACAACCTAAATCAAGGGGGCAAGAGCCTTATCATCCTCCAGGGGAACAGCAGCTCTTGCCTCTCCAGCTCTTCCGCCATCTGTGTGAGGGGGCAGCCTCTTTCTAACCCAGTCCTTATTCATTTGTCCAGTTCGCCCTCTTGTGCTATCAGAGGACTGCTTTCATCACATCTCAGCTAAATCCCACTGTTTTGTGCATCACCTGAGTACAGTATGAGCATACTCTCATTTTCCCCATACATGCCAACATGTTGGTAAAACACCATGTACACCCTGACCAACCCTAGACACACAGCTTATTATCTCAATACCAGGATCTGTCCTTCTGACATGTTTGAAATGGTTGACTCCTGTGCCCTGATGTTAGGATAACATGATGACATAACGGAAAGGAAACGAATTGTGTTACCATACACATTGCAACCTCTTCACTTCCCTCAACCAGCATAACAGATGTGAGTGTATCACATCATACACAACATCTTTTGCTATATTGAATTTTAATTATTGTAAGCCGCCCAGAGACCTCTGGGTAGTTTGGGCGGCATATAAATTGAATAAATAAATAAATAAATAAATAAACACACACACACTGTGTGGAGAAGCTCTGCTGTCAGGGCCATGGCTCTATCTGCTGAGTCCCCTTAACATCTGCTTGTTTTTATTTAAAAACATTTATAGCTCACCCTGCATCTCAAGATCTCAGTGTAGCTTGCAGAGCTGTACAGGACAATTTAAAAACATAAATAGTTTTAAACAACGGGTCAAAGCAGATAAAATTAGAACACTGAAACATTAAAACCTGCACAGACCAGGATCCTCAACCCCAAAGGTTCTAGCAAATAAGCTGTTCTGACTTGATGCCAAAACAATGCATAGGTTGGCACCAGTTGAGCCGCCACAGTGAGGGTGCTACAGCCAAGAAAACACCCACACACTTCTCTGCACAGTGTACAATTCTCTGTGGTGGGAAACAGAGAAAAGCCTCTCCAGCAGGTTTATATGGGGTGAGCTGCTCTTTCAAATATCCAGGTCCCAAGCTGTTCAACACCTTGAAGTCAGGCTGGTAGCGTATTGGCAGTCAATGCAAGTCCTTCGGAACCAGCGTCCTGTGGGCCTTGCAAAAGATGTTCCTGTTAGGAGTCTAGCCACTGCATATTGCACTTGCCGGAGCATCCCTGTCCTCTTCAAAGCTAGCCCCACGTAGAGTGCACTGCAGTAGTCTAACATGCATACACAGGTGTGGCAGACATTGCAGCAACAAATCATGAGACCAAAGGAAGAGGAAACAGGAATGAGGTGAGGAAAAGTAAAACTAGTCTGGAAGGGATATACAACAAGTAGTGGCAGGAACAGCAAGGGAAAGGAGTTAATATGCAGCAAAAAAAAAGGTGTGTGTTCCCCCCTCTGCCACAGGTTCCTATTTCTGTGTGCTTTAGCATGTTGGCAGATTTTGCCATATGCTGCTGTTTTTCTCCTACACTGATGGAGAATGAGAGAGAGGTTGAGAATAAGAACAAAATAAGTGAAGTTAGCCCTTATTTACATTATAATCAAAATCTGATGTAATTATATTTTTGTTAGGGAGGAAAGAGAGAAATACAGGTAGCTTCTTACTTGTAGCTAGTTATTTCCAAGGTCTGAAGTGAACACACGGGTAGTTTAATTCTTCTTTTGGCCCTGGAGACAAGACAGTAACTTTCTCTATTCCTTAGGGAAGTACAGTAGCTTAGGAGATGCAAGGTAGGCTACAAAGAAACAAAAAGACAAACATGTTATGGTTGTTGGGATATCAAAGACTGTTATATTTTATTGTGAGCTTTTGTGGTTCAAGTCCACTTCTTCAGACTAGATGGCTACCCTACTGATACACATCCCCGTGACCAGGTGAGGATACAAATAATGGACAAAGTGACTGTGGTTCATTAATACAGCATTTGGACTATTATGCTAGGAATAAGTATTGAGTACAAGTAACACCAAGATGATTGACACAAGTGGTGAACTGTGAGAAGCAATGTGGGGGTCTCACACTTGGTGATGAGTTGGAACCCCTAGTCAGTGTTTAATCACACGTTGTTCTGTCCATTCTGCTATGCTCCCTGCCTTTCTCAGCCTGAGGACAGAAGAGGCTCTGCTGGCAGCTACCCTTATTCTTATGCAACACCAGCCAAATGCTCTATCAAATGTCAACACAAGCCCATAGAGACCATTCAGTGATAGCTCTTTCAGGCAGTGTTGTGGAAGGGTTTTTCCCCCCTCTTTCTTTCTTTCATTCTTGCTTGCTTGCTTGCTTGGCAGCAGGATCATTACAGATGTCAGAACAAGAGACGGAAAAAGTGGCCATTTAAAAGAATGCTGTGTTCAGTGTACCAAAGGCAACTACATTTCGCTGATCCATGAGGTCAGTATTGCTTTATAGCCAATTTCTTATCTGAAACCGAGTGCAGCGAGCCTAGGAAGGTTACACATCTATCTACCAAGTAAAATACCTCAGATAGATAGATGCCATACTAAAAATGCAGTCCTAACTATTTTAAAATTATTTCGTCCACTGGCTTGAACCATTACTCATTTAAATCAGTGGAAAGATTAATGGCAGGGCATGTCATGTGAAGCTTTCTCTGCCCTTTCCTGGTAACAAAAAGAAAGGGGGGAGAAGAAGCAGGTAGGGAGAAGGTTTCATGCAGCTCCAGCAACAGAGTGGTAACGTTTATGCATCCAGCAGTTCCTTTTTAAAACATCTGTTTTTGCCTCATGCCAGTGTAGTTCACCTAGCTCACACCTTTTCCAATTATGAATAGCCAGTGGTCTCTTTAGGTTGGGGAAAGGTAATTCAGTCTGTTATTTACTGCCAGGGATGGGGAGAGGTGCCTCCCATTTCAAAATAACTTGGGATTTTCAGCCTCCTGTGTCAAAATAACTTGCCTAACTTTCCCTTTCATGTCCCTTGACATGAATAAGTGAAGGCACCCTTTGAAACACCACCTCAGACAGCAAAATGGCAGGACCTGATCTGGCCTGAGCAAAGCCTATGAGGAAATCATTAATGTACCCTGAAATGGTAGGGATGTAGAGCTAAGGCAGTAATAAGTGGCAAATCTGATTCAGCAGTACCTAGGTCATCAACCATTATTAGCAAAGCAAAGAAGCATTAAAGGTGAACAAAATTAGAGAGCTGCAGGTTCCCAAGAACCTTCGCATTAACTGGCACTTAAATTCGCAGTAACTCACTCAGATATATTTGTAGGAAAAAGAGTAAAAAAAACCACTTCTTTAACTTACAGTTGATTGAAATTACAGGCTTGTGTATACTGCTTTCTCTACTGCACAAATACTAGCAACTAACAGAACAGATCAAGAACAAATTAACATCTGCTACCAGCAGAGGAAAGACAAAAATAGAACACTCAGCAGAGATTCATGGATCTCTTTGAATTCAAAAGGAGAAGATGGAACCATTGATTAGTGCTGGACAGATAGACAATCACCCCAGCCCAGAAAAATCCCTCCCAACTACTCAAACTACAGACAGCATGCAAGGTTGGAAAAAACCTTCCAGCAGTAAACCCAAGTCAAAAACAGGAGAATTACAACATTTAGTCAAGCTCTAAGATACACACAACACAGTAACTAAGAAAGTGGGGAAATGCTGCAAGGGAAAAATAAAATATGTTGGTTTAGTTGTTCTGACTTATATAGTACCCCATAGTGCTAAAGCACTCTCTGATTGGTTAAAATTCAATTATGCAGGCTATACATTAAAACCCACACACTTCATGAGCTGGATATTCATTTGACCAGCCTCGGATAGATGGAAGGCTTAGTCAACCTTGAGCCATCTACCTGAGCCTATCGTGACCAAACTCATGCCATGAACAGAAGCTTGACTGCAGTACTGCCATTTAACCACTAGGCCACGGGACTCAGATATGTAAAGATATCTGTTTAAAATGTGTATTCTTTAAAAAAAAAAAAAGGTCAGTTGAACTGGGAATTCACACGCACTATAGAAAGGAGGAAAACAAAGAAAACCTGCTGAACAGGTCTGGGTTGATCAAACAGACGTACAATAAAAGAAAAAAATGTAGAATGCTCAGGCAGAGTTTGGAAGAAGAAGAAGAAGAAGAAGAAGAAGAAGAAGAAGAAGAAGAAGAAGAAGAAGAAGAAGAAAGACAGAATTTTAAAACAAAAATATTTAAGCATCCAAAATGAATCTTGGGTAAAAATACTAAAAGAGAACACTGAAATAAGTTGCGAGGGGGGGGAGTATAATAAATACTATTTTAAAAGAACAGGAAAAAGTGGGCGTGAATTACTAGGACCGTAAATGTTTATTACTGCTACAAATGTTCATATAAATGCAAAACTTTTTGTAATACAAGAAAACCAATTATTTGGGGGGGGGGAGAGAAAAAAATGAAAGAAACTTGATTCACTGTAAAGGCTGACAAATTTGCCAGTTTATGAGATGCCACAATACTTGCTTTTCCTGAAACAGACACTCTTTGAAACCAGAGTTAAAGGCTAGTAGTATCTAAATAATTGTCAAGCAGGAGCAAAAAAAGTGGGGGTTAGTACCCTCTTGTACTCTAGAATGCATGCAGTGGTGGAAGACTTCTCACCACCCATCACTGCAGTGCACTGGGGTGCAATATCAGGAACAGCGGGCTTGGCTAAAAACCCAAATTTGAACAGGCTGGATCAGGCTAAACAGGGTTCCTTAAGGGTACTATGAGGTACAGTCCATGCACCCACATGCAAGGATTGAATGATTTGGGGTCCGTAAACCATGCTGTACCTCAAGCAACCCGATTTGGCTCATCTCCATTTGGAAGGAAGGCAGGAAAAGACAGGTGTGGGTAGGAATGCTCTAGGGATGGGTTGGTTTGCTCTGGGGCTTCTGTCATGTGGTCACTGGGAAAAGGAACCAACCAACCGTAGCAGTCACCCTGTCGTGCATATTCAGCAGTGCATTTGCATGAACCAATAGGGAGCTGTTGGGAGGCGGAGCCAGCTACATAAAAGGGGGGCTGAAGCAGAGAGAGGAGAGATAGAGGGAACAAAGGAGTGGAGAGTTTGAGGAGATAAGAGTTTTAGTTTGGGAGTTTGGTGGCAGAGAGAGAGTTTAGTGAGTGAACAGTCAGAGTGTTATCTGTATCAAGTATAGAAGAGGTTAAAGGAATATACTGAATGCTTTATGTAACTTTAAGAATGTGCTTGGTGCAGTGGTTAAACTGCTATACTGCAGCCAAAACTGTGCTCACGACCTGGGGTTCAATCCCAGGTAAGCGGCTCAAGGTTGACTCAGCCTTCCATTCTTCCGAGGTCGGTAAAATGAGTACCCAGCTCGCTGGGGAGGGGGCAATGCGTAGCCTGCATAATTAACTTCTAAATCGCCCAGAATGTGCTTGAAGTGCTATGGGGCGGTATATAAGTAGCACGCTTTGCTTTGCTTATTTCAAAGTTAAGTACTGAATGGACCTCAGTATTTCACTGTAACATAGTTGGTAAAGATGTTACCTGGTGGCAGCGTAGTAAAGGATGTGGTGGGTTCCTGAGATTGGGTACATAATCTAGGTACACGCAAGAGGCGTGTCAGAGATTGATGGTGAGCGCCCGGGTACTGAGACAAGTGGTGTTAGCTTGGAGGACAGTCATGACACCAACACATCCCCAGAGTGGTACTGAACTGTGAGACAAATCTCCATGTAACTGCGTCCTCAGTTATGAGAGGCACTGTTTCAGAGCAATCATTCCTAGACTTAAGTCCCAAGATCTTCTTGGGCTAAAACTCCAAGAAGCTTCACCACTAGCTGTGCTGGTCATGATTTCTGAAAGTTGTAGTCCAACAACATCTGGGGACCCAAGGTTGGGAACCACTGTTTCAGAGTGAGTTGTGGAATCATTTCCCTGAAAATAAGACAGGGTCTTATGTTAATTTTTGCTCCAAAAAACACATTAGGACTTATTTTCGGGGGCCGGGGTATTATTAAAATACACTCATGTCATCTTCTTGTGGTTGCTGCACAATGCTGCACAATGGTGGAGGGCAGGGTTTCACTTAGCTGAGACTTATTTTTAGAGTAGGGCTTATACTACGAGCATCCTGAAAAATCACACTAAGGCTTATTTTCAGGTTAGGTCTTACTTTCGGAGAAACAGGGTAGCAAAGCACAAGTGACTTACCCTGCATACAGTACCTCTGTCAGTAATTTCTGACATTAGTTTCTTAAAAATTTCATGTGGTCAAAACAGAAGAAGGTAAGGTTCTTTCACGTGACAAATCCTGACAGACTTCTGGCGCCTCTTAAATCCTGACCGATCCAGGACTTTCAGACTTAAATTAGGCCTCTTGCAAAGTTCCATTAGTAAAGAGGAGGAGATTAATGGAGAAAACTATTTTAAAGACTGTGAAAAGCACTAGCTGGGAGGCAATTTATCGAGAAATGAGCCTGCAGCCTGACTCTATATGCTGGATATATGAGTGGCTTATAAAATTAAAAAGTGTGTAAATTAGATTAAAGGTGAGAGAGTTTTCCCCCTAGCTAGTGCACTAAATCCATTTTTTGCATCTTTCAATGTCAGTGCAAAGCTTTAGGCATCCAAGCAATATAATAATTAATATAGTAATATGCACATGTCCATTATTCTATATGGAGAGGCAGCACAATATTGAATCCTTAATAGGATTTTATTATTTTAAAAAATGGTAATCTGTTACAAGGCAGCAGTTATGACAAAAACGTTAAGCTTAATATTTAAATTCTGCAGCCAACTTTTCCATATTTATTATTCATTCAGGATGCAGTAGGCATCCAGGGCCAGATGCCACAGTGAGTATTACAAATGGGTGGCAAACTTGTTCATTATTTATTTTGTTATTGTTGACTTTTTTATTGTCAGAGATAGGAAAGGATACTTGTGAGGCCATGTGTCAGAGTAACTTTGGGGCCTCTGTGCTTTGTCTTGGGTTCATGGAGATGCCAGCGGTTGCTCTGCCCCAGGTGACAGAATGCCTTGAGTTCATCCAGTACATACCTGTGTCTATTTTGTGGAAATTTTATTTATGTGATTCTCTCATACGGACCAACCCCAAAAGTAAGGGACATACTTCTAAATAGGTTCAGGTATGCACTGTTGCTTAGTTTACAAAGCTATCTATTTGTTCTTTTCACTTGCTTTGTCACTTGGCCATTACCAGCAATGCTAAAGAGGAAACATACCTTCTAAAAAATGACATTTCGAAATACCACCACTGTCAATCTCTAGAGTAGTATTTTAGTGAGGTAACCATGGGACAGTGTGGTAAATCTGGGGCTATTTTAGATACCTTTTTGTGTTTCTTCGTTATTTGTTTCTTGATATCTATATGTATATAATGCCTTTCTACTAGTGCACTTCAGGTGTCACGCATGCTGTGATAATTTAGAAGACAGGAGGGCCTGGCGTGCTCTGGTCCATGGGGTCACGAAGAGTCGGACACGACTAAACGACTAAACACACACACACACATAACTGACCTTTTGAAATTTCCTCTTGTGTTTGTGGGGAAAGAAAAGTGGGGGGACAGTTTCGCCAAACTGCTCACAGGAAAGGTGAAATTATTCAACAATTTCTCAAATTTGTAGCGAACTTTAGCGGTGGCTATGATCCAATTTCCCCACCTCAAAGGTTTGCTTTTGATGTCCCCCTGCCCCGCCACCATTTTAAACAACAGCAAGTGTGTTGGCAGCTTGACCACTATTTTACTTGCTCCACAGTTCCTCCTTCTAGCTAGCATCACTCTGAGAAATTGTGGTATGCCTCTACCAAAAAAAAAAAAGTGGATTGATTTTGGGGGGATAGGCATGGAACCTCTCAAAAACAATCTTCAAAAAATTGGTACAACACTTTCCTTAGTACCTCCAGATTTTTCCATTTCCAAGGAATTATGGTACATATACGGTATTTTGTCTGTATCACAGATGCTTAGAATGCATCTTCTTCCTGGTAAGCCCTGTAGCAGACATGAGAATGGGTAGTAGTGTGTCTACTTTGAGAAACATAGGAAGTTAGTACATGCCATAATTTGCCCCCAAAAAGTTTTATTTCTCCTTGAAACAACAATCTATTTTGCTCTCTCTCCGTCAGATCTAGAGGTGGACATAAACCACCAGGGGGGCCTGCTGGAGGGGGCAGGGGCAGAATGTAGAACACCTGTTTGGCCGATAAACCAACTTCACTGAACCACCAAACTGGCCGTTTGTGCCCATCTCTAGTAACATCCCTTTAAAATTTATTTTGATTACATTTTTGAACTTTGCAAGGAGGCCAAGAATGCTGCATTATCTTTTTCCTTCTATTAAACATCTCTTCATCGCCCTTCATCTACCTTGGAAGCCTACACATCCTGATTTGGGGGGGGGGGGACATGAGGAAGGAGTTACTCTATGAGGTTCTCACTTGGGATTTAATTGGTGTGTGGGCAGCTGGAGAGGCTGCTGGCTGCTGCACAGATAAGTGTGCAATGAAAGACAGGAAGAGAACTCATATATCTTAGCCAACTCACACAAAAAGCATGCACAAGAATAAGGAACTTTATTCAGGGGAATGTATCCAAAATTTTTCCTCCTCTAACATTATTTTCAAAGGCAATTTGTCTTCTGTGAGACTGAGTGAGAATGGGCAGAATTCTCACCGGAAGAATTATCACAGCACTAAGCATAATGACTTGCCATCTGAAAGACATAAGGCTACATTCAGTGCTAGTCTCAACTAGAAAGGCCCACAGAAATCAATGAGATGGTAAGTGGTGACTAAAAAAAAATCCATTCATTTTAATGGATCTACATTAGTTGGGAACAATATTGGATTTAGCCCACAAGGCATAAGGAGGAGGAGTAAATGAGGAGAAAAGAGGAAGTTAAGCTTATTCAGTTGCCAACTCTTTATTGCTGTTACAAGATGGAGTTACATAATCACTCATATAACTGGCCATTGCAAGTTGACAGTTCTGGGAGCAGTCTCCATTAGTCCCAGCCACCTTTCCTCAAAGGGGTCTAAATGGAATCACTGAGTTCCAATATTCTAGAACAAAACTGGTCCTGAAGGCACCATTTCAATTTATAGCCAAGAGCTTTCCCCTCCCATTTTGAAAAAGGGAGCCATCTTGTGGTACTGTATTTCAAATGGGAGAGTTGCCATTTATTTTATCTTACCTTACCTATTCTAACCTAATCTAATTATTATAGATGATGTTGTATAATTGAGGAGAAATTAGTAGGCCCCCTATGAATGCAGGCTATAGGATATGAGCACAGAAACTGAGGGAAGGCTTTGGTAGCCATACTACTGAAGATCTCCAGCCTCCCCGCCCCCCAACAAAAGATAGCTTCACATAGATGAAAAAGGCTTAGAAAATCTAAGTATTACCAGAGGCTTTCTGAATATGTTCCCTGAATAACATGGCTATCACACACTAAATGGCAGATCAGCATCCATCTGTTATTCACTATATGGTCTTTTGATATGAATTCTTGCAGCATTTATGTCATCATGCAGTATTTGATCTAATAATACACTGTGACTTTCACAGATCATCACTCAGGTGTTGTTCTTGAGATGTCACCAAGTAGAAAACCATGTCAGTTTGGAAGACCTGTTCTCTTTGTATTCAACATGAATTGATCAAAGTGCCTTCCTTCCTTCCTTCCTTCCTTCCTTCCTTCCTTCCTTCCTTCCTTCCTTCCTTCCTTCCTTCCTTCCTTCCTTCCTTCCTTCCTTCCTTCCTTCCTTCCTTCCTTCCTTCCTTCCTTCCTTCCTTCCTTCCTTCCTCTAAAACAAACCCTAGGACATAGACATTGTAGAGATATTTCATAATTCATTAGAGACATCTACGATCATTACCACTTTTTTTAAAAAAATAGATAGTAACTGGGTATGTTCACCCTTTTGTGGCACCTACATGTTGTGCCCTCACAAAGGCTCCAGTCGTGTTTTCCTCTCACTGCCACCAGTGGATCACCTCAATCCACAATATAAGTGAAGTTTGTCAAAACCCTTGTCTTGTGAATGCAAACAGAACTTATTTATTGAAGTGAAGCCAATTTAATAATCACAGACGTTCTTGAGATGAACATTGTACACAAGCAAATCATTAACAGGTCTCTCAATACATACTTTTCTCTTGCCATATAATTACCACGTTCTCTATTTAGGGACGTGGTGGTGCTGCGGGCTAAACCGCAGAGGCTTTTGTGTGCTGCAGGGTCAGAAGACCAGCAGTCGTAAGATCGAATCCACGCGACGGAGTGAGCTCCCGTAGCTTTGTCCCAGCTCCTCACCAACCTAGCAGTTCAAAAGCATGTAAATGCAAGTAGATAAATAGGTACCATCTCGGTGGGAAGGTAACAGCGTTCCATGTCTAGTCGCACTGGCCACATGACAACGGAAATTGTCTTCGGACAAACGCTGGCTCCACGGCTTGGAAATGGGGATGAGCACCACCCCCTAGAGTTGAACATGACTGACTAAAATGTCAAGAGGAACCTTTACCTATTTATCTTAACCAGCTTTACATTAGTATCTGTTCCTTCTCTCTCTGACTAAACAGTCTCTTCTCTCTCTCTCTATCTCTCTCTCTCTGTATCTCTCTCTGACTGTCTTTATTTCTATCTCTCTCTGACTATCTGACTCTCCCTTCTCCTGCCAAACCTTCATATATCCTCTGACTCCACCCTTCCAATCCTCTCATAGGCTCATGCAAATTAGATTATGACTATGAGTGGCATGAGTGACATGGGGCAATTGTCACAGTAACATCTATTGCATAGATTGTAACAAGCTTTTACCTTGGAAAGGGTAGTCATAAGTCGGAATAGACTTGATGCCATGTGATTATTCATTCATTTATTTATTTACTTTGCACCACACTTTAGGTTTAGATGGCCCTGTTGTCTTTAGTCTGATACAATTAAATTATATGCTAGAATTTGTTATTCAGCCAGTTTCTGCCTGAGATGATCTGTTGTTTAAAACCAATAAAGAACCTTGTGACAGGTTAAAGATTAATAAATTTTATCGACATAAGTTTTCATGGACTTCAGCCCATTTTGTCAGATGGAGTGTAATCTCAGCTGGCAGACAGTGATATATACGTGGGAGAGAGAGGAGATGTGAAATGTCATAGGAATGCGAAAGGTCCCAGAAGGGTGATGATGATCTCTAAACCATTGTTGGTTTAGATCATCAAGGTCTTTGCTTGTTTTTGCTGCAAGAGATTCTAACAAACTTACCCTCCCTCCTCAACTTTTTGCTTTTTAAATTCTTCTGCAAGCACCCGCCTACAGGATACTGTCGGCCTGAGCCAGAGTAGATCAAGGCCTCTTTCTCAAAGCCTATAAACAAGGAAGCATGCTGAGGGTTAAGCAGAACTTTAGTCAGACGAGACCTCAAGCTTGATGCTTAATATACTTGGAGAAGCACCAGTACACAGGACATGGAAGTAGAATGAGGGGAAGAGAAGTGGACAAGACCATCCTGAGATACAGTGCTGCCTGAGGCAACAAACTCACTGGTGCACCCCACCAGACACAATTTCATGAATAGAAGCGAAATGGACTGCTGGGTGAAATTCACTTCAGCACTGGCAACAGGACAGTGTCCTCCACGTGGCACATGCAGCTTTCTCTTCTCACAGAGGGGAATCAGGAGTGCCCGGGAAAGGGCTGCCCGTGTTGCCACTTGAGGCAGGCATCTCACTCTGCATAATGGTACAGTTGGCCTTGGTCAAGGGAGGATTACAGTAGACCAGCAAAGCCTGGACCATAGCACCCTCGCTGTCTGTGGGTGGAGAACACAAGAGGGCAGAATTTGATTTTAATCTATTTCCTCATAATATCAGATGAAAACCAATCGCACAAGATTTCTTCCATTAGCATTTCCTTGAGATCAGTAGCTGCCTCATAATCACAAACAATTATTGTGCCAGCTTTTGGTATGAGTGTTCATGGTGTGATTAATGCACATTCTGAAATTCATAGATAAAAAACTTTAAGATTTTAAAACTCCCCAGTGGGAGTTCAGCTATTAATTGGAATGGGAATAATTAAAGTTTCTAGTAATCCTGCACCTCCTTAAACCAACGCACTTGGGGCTGCCAATTCCATCTCGAGAGCAGCAAAGAAGATGAACAAATACTCTCTGAAACCTTTCTCATCAGTGGCAGAAGTTCCAATTTACACCTCCTGTGCCCAATCTTTCAAACCAAGCTTCATATCTCAGCAAGATATTGCTTTTGCAAAACTACAAATCAGCATCCTTCGCCAAGCTGTTTGCCTGTTAATAGACCACTTTAGCCTAAAGCAAGGCATGACCATGTGTCCATTTGCTGCCATCCTGGTTTATTTTCATAGCACATAACCAGGGATGGAATAGCCTCAGGAAGGTCAGGCACTCACCCAAACAATAAAACAAAACTGAGATCTATGTATATTAGCCAATGTGTTCTGCCTCCACTCCTGTGTGCTCCAAGGCATTCCTTGGGCAAATTAGAAGATGTGCCTAGATCTCAGGCTTAAAGCAAGCTGTGAAGACAGTTTTGACCCCACCTCAATCCTCCATGAGGACAAGCTACAGCCATCAGGACTCAAAGTTCTCTGCCTGGGATGATTAAAATAAGATCCACATTGGCATGTTTCACAGAAGACACAAAACAGTTGAGGATGTGACCTATAGTAGGGGGTCTAACTGAATATGATGGAAAGATCCATGTGTTTAAACCTAGGTGTACTCGAATCATAGGCAGGGGATGAAGAGTGGGGTTTGAGGAGTGTATGACATTCAGTATCAAAATAGAAAGGTAGGGGAACACAGCCTACTACATCTTTTCACAGCATATCCCACTGAATAATATCCAAATTCCAGCAAGCACCTTGAAAAATCTAGATATTTGCTCACAAAGACCACCGACACATACGGAGGAACCTGTATAGACTCAGAGCAACAATGAGGGCAAGGGACTAAGCGCACTGCTCTCTAATTATATTCACAACACCCACTTTAGTAATGAACTTGTCATCTTCCATACGTAGGGGAGGCGGTGCAGGAGAGGGCAGTGCTAGGGTGCTCCCCTTGGTACATGTTCTACCTAATTATAATCTGCATACCATCAAGTCAGTTCTGACTGATGGCACCCCTTCCAGGGTCTCCTGGTATATTTTACTCAGAATTGGTTTACCATTCATGTGATCATCAACAATGACTGGAAACCAAGCCATATAAGGAAAGACAGAAAGAAATAGGCATCTTTAGCCTTGAGAAATGAACAATGGAACCAGTTACCTCAGATGGTGAGTTTCGAACACCATCATTCAAGAGAAAATTGAACACTATCTGTCACATTCCCTTTAATTTGGATTCCTGCACTGAGCAAAGGACTGGACTCGGTGATCTTACACGCCCTTTCCAACTCTATGATTCTATGACTCCATTCTTCTGCAGGTGCCCTGGGATGGTACAGTTTTCCCCCTTTTCTGTTTTCTTTTACTCCAACAGCTTGCTCACCCTGAGATACTAGGATATGAGGCATTTTCCCTGGAGTATTGAAAACTAGAGGAGTAATCTCTGCCCATTTATAGCTCTTTGGCAATCTTAGCTCAACATTGAGATGAGACATCTAACTGCAAGAATGTCACTTACAACCTCTTGTTATGTCCTAAGATGATATTGTCCCAGGGCAAAACACTGACAGCTCTGCTCATAGATCTTTGGTCAGAAACTCATCATGACACATTTTCTTTGCACCTCTACCAACAAACAGAGCCCTGAAGTGATGTGAAGGCTGCTATAAAATAGCCTTTTCCACCTGATGTGCTCCTGTTGAACTGAAACTTCACCTAGCAGAACATCAAGGCTAACACATGTGGCAGGCAATAGGTTGCAGAAGGTTGCTAGAAAAAGTTCCAGACTATGCCTCTTTTTATTCTCAGTAATCTATTCAAGAACAGGGATGGACCACAGCAGAATCAAAGAACATGAGAGACACTGCAGACTAAAACAACCAGAAAAATCTGCAGTAGCTGGACATGCCCTAAAATAAGCTGGACATGAAATTCTATTTCAAAATACTGAAATACTGTACAACACCAGCAATTATTACATCAGACTGCACAGGGAAGCCATTGAAATCCACAAGCACCAGGAAAGCTTCAACAAAAAAGAGGAAAGTTTGAAAAAACTCAACAAAACTTGGCTTCCAGTTCTGAAAAATACAATGTGCAAAAGGTCAACAACCTCTACCCAGCCACAAGGACCGGGGATCACTACACACAAAAGACCAGCTAATGACACCCATCAATCACAGTGACAGATAATCTCTCCTCCTTATCACAACAATACACCCACAACAAGACACACTAATCACCCATCTCCTGAATAGGACAAAAGCCTATCTCACAGCCATAAATACTCCACTCCCAAGCAAACTACACCAGAGCACAGGGTGCTGTCCTCTGAAGATGCCGGCCACAGAGATTAGTGAAACATTAGGAAGAACAAGCTTCAGAACACGGCCAAAGAGCCCAAAAAACCCACAACAATAATTTTTCCAGTCACTTCATATGCTTTTACTTCCAAAATAAATGTTACTCCAACAAAATATCAAGCAGCAAAAACAAGGTGGGGGTGCTGGAGGAGTTTGCTGCATTTGCAGACCTCTTAACTTTTCCTAGGGGATAATAAGCTTTGCAAGAAACACCCGCTCAAGATGGAAAGCCTCTCATGCTCCCATTGCAAGATGTTGCATGTTAAAGGTCTGGAGAAGTAAATGAACTGCTGTTTACTGCAGGGAGCTGAAATGGCACATCTTAATAAAAAGCATTCCCAAAGCGTCAGGAGGATACAGACTATTAATGATATGAGGGTTTCCACCTGGAATATTTGCTCTTATCTTCTTTATGTAAACATCTTTTGGATAAAGATCCCATTATATTTTCATTGCCTCTCATTAAGCTGTGTCTTGCAAATGTCACGGACACAAACTGGCCCTTGGCTTGTTTAGTGGCGCTTGCACTGAAGGATAGGCGGTGCATTTTGTTTGCGCGTACTTTGGGAAGTGACATTAAATTTGGCAAAAAATGAATTATGCATACCCAGCTGCTCTTCTTCATCTCCTAACAACAGCTATGTGGACTTTATTATTCACTTCACACCCCTGGAGGCCTCTGGGCTGAATTGCATTTCCAATATGAAAAATCAAGTTTTTAAATCCTGGACACCTCCATCTCCGTTTCCCCTCCTTCACTGTCTCTGGAGGTGGGAAGAGTAATTTTGCTTCTGTGCCCATTTTACTTTTGTTTGCTTGAGTTTCAATATCAGAAGAGACGGGCCTTCAATAAGCTGTCCAGACTACCTGATGGAGCCTTCTGTTTAAGCAAAATACTTGCCTTTCAGTCTGTCTACAGAAATTTATTCTTATCAAACCTACATTTAAGAAAGATGTTGTTAACACTGTTTGGCAGGGCAGTGTTCAGTGCCAGCCCCAAGCCTGGAAATTAAAATTCATTTTAAAACTAATCTTTTAACACTTGCAGCAATGAATTTAAAATGCATTATTTTAATTGTTAAATACCAATACCATAAATATTTTGAGTAACAATATTTTGCATTATTTTTACTCATTACTTCCGTGGGATAAAATAGGGAGGTTGGCCAGTTAATTAATTTTAAGGTAATGCTTGAATAATTAACAGTTTTTATTAATAATTACCAGAGGATATTCATGTTGTAAATGCCTCTTAGCACTTTAGCTCGAATGAGTGGATTTTCTTTGGCAATTGAACATTAACAGGCTGCTGCCGATATTAATGTATCCAGATGTTGCACAGTCCAAAACCTTTTGCAGCCTAAAACTGAGTCCAAATGGCACCAAAGTCAACATGTTAAATAGTTTTTCCTAATGCACCAGTCAAACTCCAGTTCTTGTCTTTATCCTAATGCTTCTTCCACCTTGTGATGCCACCAGAGCACCTCTCTTTTTCCCTGCTGAAATACAGCATTGGCCCGAGGAGATAACCATGTACAGACATGGTACAGAAGCAAAAGCTATGGTGATCCATCACTTTATACAACATGTTTTTGATGCACAGTTCTACACTCATGAGGATTGCCTTTCTGGCTTTCTAGACAGTCCTATCTGTCTATTAGAGAAGAGGGACGACAACTTTTCAATTTAGTGGCAGTCTATGCATGCAAATGCGAGTAGATAAATAGGGACCACCTCAGTGGGAAGATAACAGCGTTCCGTGTCTAAGTCACACTGGCCATGTGACCACGGAAGATTGTCTTTGGACAAAATGCTGGCTCTATGGCTTGGAAACGGGGATGAGCACCGCCCCCTAGAGTTGAACACGACTGGACAAGAATTGTCAAGGGGAACCTTTACCTTTACCTTGATACAGGTCCCAGTTCTTACATGCATAAAGCAATATCCTCTGTGTAGATGTTCTTAAATCAACTTGGTTTGCTGGCTGTGAATATTGCTACAAATATTTGATTCACTCTTAACTTGTTGGAATACAGACTTTTTATTTTTCACTACTACCAGTATTCAAATTATTCCATACATGGCAACGTTCTTTAACTTTGCTAAAAGTTGTTTTGGATTTTTAAAAACCAAAATCTAATAATTTATTATTAGATTTGTTATTTTAAAATCAAAGACAATCCTGTCACTATCCCAAGACAAGATCTTATTTTGTAAACAGCAATTATTAAACCATGAACGACAACAGACATAGAGTACTTTTACCCAAAGTTATTACAATGGGAAGGGGGGGAAAAAACCCTGGGTGACAGAGCAATGACTGACACCCTACTGAGCTGTTATGCAAATAAAGCAGACTCAATTTACTGTTACAGTGTTCATAATCAACAAAGTGTTATGACGGTAATTAGGTTTCAACTGACTTGCATCCCATTTTCTAGTCATTAATTGGAGGCATGTATGCAAACCGCTAGTTAATAATAGAATGGTTATAGTTCTATAATCATTTTCTTCTTGTTCATCCATTTGTTTGATTGCTTGTGTGGAAAACATTTCATCCTTCATGTATAATCTGTTGGGGATGATGTTGTATAAGCAATTGCTGTTTATCAAGTTAACGCCACGTTAAAATTCTACATTTTGTGTATGCCTGATGGCAGTTTATTTTGCTGGGTGGAATTTTGATTTTTCTATGTGAGAAATAGGAGGCTGATGGGGACATTGTCAGAGGGTTGTCTTTCTTCTCCACAGAAATGGCCAAATTCCCAGCTTCTAGTTCCCCAGTTGACCTGAGGAAAAGTCAAAGATGCCAGGTTGGGAGAATTAGAAAAGGGCAGGCAACAGATTAAGCAGCGGGAAGGGAAGAACAGCCCCTGGATGAGGAAGAGGGGACTTGGGGAATGCAGGATATAAAAAGAGAGATACTGTAGAGGCAGCGAAGAGGGGTAAGAGCAGGAAGGAGAGGGAAAAGAAGGTAAAGAGAGAGAGGTGGAAGAAACTCAGGAGAAAGAAGATGAGAACGGAACTAGAGAGGAGGAGAAGAAATGGAGTGACGCTCTGAATGAGCAGCAGGAAGAGGTACTTCAGGGAGAAATGGATGTGGCAGAAGACCCAGAGACCCAGCCTTTGAGAAAGAGTACCCAGAGACTGGGGAGATAGTCTTCTTAAGGGTGCCTAAAGCAGAAGCGGAACACCATCAAAATCAATAACCACCCCCATAAGCCTTCTTTCTGGAGAGAAAGGAGGGAGAGACACCGCCAGGCTCAGAAGAAGGCTTCAAGGGCCCATCCTCCTGCTTTTAACCAGACCTGGCCGAGAACTTGAGAGAAATCCTGGCAGACCCCTCAGTATCATGGACATGGGAGGGAAGAGAAGGAGATTTCCCAAATCCCTGCCACTAGAGGTACTATAAACCTGCTGTGGTACCCCTTGGCAGACTGACCTAAAACTGATTACCCACAAAAACTCAGTATCAGAACACCTGGCATTGAGAGTTGACCCCAGAGTGAATGCCAGGAGTTTAAATAAAGATACTGATGTCAGGCATACATATTTGAATCCCAGTTTGGACTTGTTAAATGTTGAATCATTTAAACAGTTGGCTGCTAGTTCAATATATCCTGATGAATTAAATATCTATGGAGCAAAATATGGAAAGGAAATGCTCTTTGGTCCAGCCAAGATTGAAGGGGTTCATAGCATTATCCCAGTCTATACTTTCTAAACTGTACGGGTGCATGGTTTCCCATTTCCAAAACTTACTTGTTGATTGGTCCCTTCCTTGTCCCATTCCAGCGTCTAGATGTCTTATATGGGTCTTTGGCACGAAGTTGACATTCTGACACCTTTGCAATGCCCTTCAGAGTTGGGATGGCATCACAACTGCAAACAGCACGCTGATGCTAGCTGCATATCATGTTAGCACAACTGCCACAGCACAGATAATTTCAACTGAGGTGGGCATGCCATACTAGCGTATGGCTGTGCTGGAGTGCTGAGGCCACCAGTTGGTTATTTTGTCAAAGAGTTAAAGATTCACCCTTGGGGTCTGATTTGTGCAGGAATCTTGTTCACATCTGAATAGGGACAACATCCAGTCGCGGGTCTTATGGGCTAATTAGCACAAAACACATACAGTGGTTTAGTCTGCATATCTGCAAGTCTAGAGAGTTTGGGGAAAAGAAAATGTATCACTTTATTTTGCTTCACTGTTTGGTCTAAGAATGTATTCTGTTGTTCAATGTCTCAGGTGGGGGTCTTGGTATATATATATTTTTTATTCCATTCAAAGCATGAATGTGCGGAAGAGGAAATCTATTTCATAAGAGTTCTGTAGCAGTTTTCAGATTCACTTGTGGTGGTGAGGAATCATCAGGGAGGGCTATAATGCAATAAGAGTCACATGAACATCTCCAATCTAGTCAAGGATGAAATTATCCTGCTGAAGGTCAAGAGCCATGCTCTTTCATGGCTGCAACCACAGATTATTTCAAAAGGACTATCTTTCATTCCAACTGTCCACAGTATTATTCCACTGAGTTGTTGTTGTTAAGTGCCAATAGTGGTGTCCCAAGTCATGTTCAAGGTATTGGTGCTACCCTATAAAGCCCGTCATGGTTTTGGACCATGTTACCAGTCCGAGTGTATTTCCCCAAAGTCATCTTCCCACGCAACCTGGTCCTCCCAAGCTATGTTCCTCCAGATGGCTATGCCAAAGGAGGCCAGGAAATCTTCTACAAGGAATCAGGCCTTCTCATTGTAAATAATGGCTCAAGGACACCCAGTGGCTAAGTGGGGAGCCAGGTCTTCCATACTAACCATTCCCCTACATGAGAGCTGGGTTAGAAGTTTCTTATCAGTTAGGGTTGTTCTGTAAGAACTAACCAAAACTCCAAAAGCTGCTTAATATGCAGACTGGAGGGGGAAAAAACTTAAGACTTATATAAAAAGGGAAGCAAGAGAGAAACTGAAATGGGCCAATTCATTGATTCAGTCCTCAAGCTTTGAATACTTAATTCTGAGAGGTTTGGCCAGAATCTTCTTGCAAAATACTGCACATAGAAGGGAAACTGGGCAAGTGGTTTTTGCTGTTCTTCAGACTTTTGTCACAGGCCTGCAGGTGCAATCAAGTGCACAACCAAGTAGGTGACCTGGGTATGTCCAGGTACATAGCAGCCAGCCAAAACAAATCATGCACACCAGTTATACAGTTTGGGGGTTATGATGCACAAAACCAGCAAGATCCTGACTTGGGACCCCTGCATATTCAGCTGTGAATTAGAGTTGTCACCTCTTTTGGGGGAGATGCTTTTTGTTTCCTAGGTCTATGCCAGGCAGGTACAACATGGTCTATGCTGGGAATAGATGCTACTGTTTAATTTGGCCAGAACAAGTGAGGGGAAACTTCATTTCAGTAGAGTTTGGTGATACCCTGCATGGTGTAGTGAACGGAGTGATAGACTAGGACTTAGGAGACCCAGATTCAAATCCCTACTTGGCCATGGAAACTCACTGGAGGTATGGAACTCGTTAAACCACTCTTAAATGCTCTTATTTACCTTGAAAGCCCTTTATAAGTTTTTACTTGACAGCATATAACAGCACCAAAGAGTTTGGAAGAATTTATCTAAGTATGTAGATTTCTTCATATTTTGGAAGGAAAGAACTCGAGGTTTTTTTTAAAAAAAACCTTATATACTGGAGAA
The DNA here is from genome assembly GCF_051106095.1 of Pogona vitticeps. Classification (NCBI taxonomy): domain Eukaryota; kingdom Metazoa; phylum Chordata; class Lepidosauria; order Squamata; family Agamidae; genus Pogona; species Pogona vitticeps. The sequence continues at coordinate 153,188,247 of NC_135783.1, forward strand.
AGCAAAATTGATAGCAGTTTCCCCCCACACCCCTCCATTTGCTGATGTGGTCCAACTTTAGCGGAGTGCATTTCTTTTGGCATTTATTTGCTGTTGAACAACTTGCCTCTAATAGAAAGGTTAAAATGAAAGCAAGTCTCTTCAAATAACAAGAACGACCTGCAAAAGAGCTCTACTGTAGTGAATCATTTTTGTGAGAAATTGAACTGAGAAGAGCGTATGAATAATAAAATGCTTTTGCCTTGATGGGCTCCCAGGCTTGATTTTCCTTCTTTTCTTAATATTGTGAGTTGGGCCCGCTTGATCACAGCCAATAAGTGGCAAGGGATCTAAGCAAAGTGCATTGATGCTTCTTAATGATCCCAGTTGATTCCCCAAAAGGGCAATTCAGTTGTCAGGGTGGGGGGATGAAACAAATGCTCTGTAGGAGACAGCGTGTGAGGAATAACCGTTATTAAGTGCGAATAAAGAGGGGCAGGGAGGGAGAGGGGAAGGAGAGAGCGAGAGAGATTTTGGTTGCAGCAGGGTGGGGAGGGCGGTGGAAGTTGCTCTCTGGAAATTTGAAGCCTGTTCGGGGCACAGGAAAATCGGAATTTTGTTTCAGTTCATTTTGCATAAGAATTCACCTAAATCTATAAAGGGCTTTATATTCAGGGTGGACAGAACTTGAGATTTTCCTTTATCAAAAAAAAAGTATGCTGGAAAAATAAAGCTGCAGGCTGGTTTATCTAAGAGCCCGATTACATGGATGATATACCTCTCACTATACAACGATGTCATTTCGATTTATAATGTCACGACAGTCGTGTAATTGTAAATCACTGCCTCCTGATGGGTGGTGAAGCCTGAATGCTGCATCCACCTGGCTTTGCTGTGATCCATGCCAGTGTTTCTTAACCTTGGGTATCCCAGGTGTTCTTGGACTGCAATTCCCAGAAGCCTTCACCACCAGGGATTTGCAGGCCAAGAACACTTGGATTACCCAAGGTTAAGAACCACTGATCTACGCAACCACCCAGCATCACTCCTCATCAGCTGGCCAGATGGTTTCTTAACCTTGGGTATCCCAGGTGTTCTTGGACTGCAATTCCCAGAAGCCTTCACTTCACTGCTATAGAGCAGTATCAGATAGCAGGAATTTTAAAAATAGAAACAGAGATGTTCATACATGAGGAATTAATTTCAATGAATTGATTCCATATCCTCATTTACCTCTGGCAGAGAAGCAAAACTACTCACTGCCACTGAAATCAGCATCCCCCCCCCTTTCAAATGAATCTGCTCTCACACATTCCTTGTGTAACAACTGAAATTTAAATTGACCTAAAACACGCTGAAGCCAATCTAAATAGGGGGGATTTTTAGTAATGGGATCGGGGTCTAAACTAATACCATGAAAGTCTGATTTGTACTGAATAAAGTTCATCAACTCTTTTTTTTTTCCTGAAATCACCATTGTACACATTCCAGTATAGAGCAGGCGGCTTTATCCATGGTCTTCTGCCTGTGAGGAACAGATGTACAAATCAACAGTGGCCCATGCAGATAGGAATCTGTTAAATTCATATTCCAGATAGAAAAAACATGACATTTAAAAAAAACATTTATGCAAGAAAAAGTAAAATTTGGAATATAAATGTTCTAGTTTCGAGGAGTCTGCTTGTCCCCAGTAGCTTCTGCTTGATTCTCTATAAATCAAGAAAATGTTTCAAAGATTTCATATGTTTTTGCTCCTCTTTTATCCAGACCATAATTATTTATTCATTCATTTAATATGTTCTATGCTACTCTTCAGCTGAGGGTGGCTCACAGAGATTCTAAGAAATTATCACTGCATGAGAGTGGGGGCAGCCAAAATATATATATATATTTTAATATTTAAACCAGACTTCAGATCAGCACCAAAACTGGCATCCCAGTAGGAAATAGACAACTCTTATTCTGTGCCAGATTTTGAGAGGTTTTGGTGAAGGGCTTTTGAGTTATACTTTTTGAAATGTAAAACTGTTTTACTATCCCCGTGCAGAAAAAAGCAACACTAAACTTAACTTAGCTAATTTTTGTAACTCCTTCTTGGCCAAACAGGTTTATCAGAATCATGCTTGCAAGGGGATTCTGTGTCTGGTTGGAGAAATACAGACACAAAAATAATATTTAACAATTTAAAAATATATGGATATTTAAAATATTTTAAATACATATATGTAAAAGAATACAGAATATTCAGAAGTTCACTCATTTAAGCTGTAAAATTGCTTTGTGGCCGGAGATAGTCTTACTTGATGTTAGCAGAGGTCTGATGCCTATATCTTGTCATAGTTTCAATCCTTGCACTCATTTTGTCACTACCCAATTGCCTGGTAAAAGTCACTTCTAACGTGTGGTGACTATATGAGTTAATAACCTCCAAAATATCCTATCATCAACAGTTCTGCTCAGATCTTGCATGTCAACAAGATCTCCTGCCGCCCTTCCTAGCAACATTATCTTTTCCAGTAAGTTCTCCTCATGTCTTGCAAACCACTAGCATCTCAGGTGTTCTGTTTTTCTACTGGCCCCCTTCCTAGCAATATTTTCTTTCTGGAAATTCTGCTCAGATCTTGCAAACTAACAGCTGTGAATTCCTGTATTGAAGTAATCTGCTTCATGTTAGGTCTTTCTTTCTTCTTGCTGTCCTCACACTTTCCTCAGCAATATTGTATTTTCTGGCTAGTTCTGCATTTTTAATATATGTGGATGGTAGGGTAGTATCAATGCACTCGTTTTTGTTCTAGTGAGAGTTCAGGCTTGACTTGATTGAGCACCCACTCCCTCCCCCTTCTGGCTGGCTGTAGTATTTGTAAAACTCTTCACCACCGCATTTCAAATGAGTTGATTTCTGCCCCTGTCTTTCTTCACTCTTTCTTTCACACTATGTGGATAAGGTTGACCTTGGTTTCCAGTGACAATCTTTGCTAATCTCAACTTTTCCCATATTTTTTTTATCTCAAAAGGCGAGAGGACATATTTTGGAAAACATGCATAGATTATGTTCATACATATAGTTTTTGGTCTGATATAGTTTTTCTTCCTCAGATTGCCTACCCCAAGGAAAGGGTTTGGAAATTGGAACATAGCTTTCAAGTCTGGATTTTGTGGAGCAGGCATGGCAACATTAGTGTAACCAAGAGTTTAAAGGTGCGTATGTTTTTCCATTGTATGTGTTGCACTGATTCACACTTTTACTTCACTATTCCATTAAGCCCAAAGCAGCCCTTCAAAAAATTTTGGTACAGACAGACTACAGCCACATTAAAGCCGTTATTGCTTCTCTCCTCTTCCAGCAACCATAATACAGATCATGTGCTTGTCTTCCTCAATTCTCTAGCAATGGATAATTCTACATGAGGGGAGTTTCTGTTGCAATTTGTGTGCAGTGCATGTATATTACAGTAACTGTCCATTTTAAAAAGCCATTAAATATAATTCTTAAAAAACCCTCTGGCTTATGAATGTGGGATATTGTGCTTCAATATCCAAGATTCAAAAAGCCAGGAAATGGCCCAGTACTGCTGCACAATATTGTTCCTGTGTTGCCATCAGGAAAAAGAATACCAAGCTTTACATGGCAAAGGGCATCCTGAACGCTGACAGCACCCATGACATCAGTCAAGATGGTCTACAGGGTATCCTCTAGTGCTCACTACCGTTCACATTTTTTGAGAAACAGTCCTGACAGTTGCTTTGTGTTTGGGTAAGAAATGGTTAACTGACGGGGAAAACGGATCAGTTTCTGGGATTTTTCCCCCTTGTTTGGTGTCACTTCTTGAACATATCAATGTGACAAACCCAGACCTACTGGGATCTATCACACAGTTACACTAAGCTGCCACCAACCATTCCCTATAATAAGTCACACAGACCAGGGATGGATTTTTAAACAATAAAAGAATAAGGTTTATTTTAAATACAAACAGGGTAAATAAAACAATCAGGTGAATAAAATAAAGTAACGTGGCTTATTCTCACACAGACATACATACAGTTTGGTTCACCTAGAACCTTTAACTTAAAGCACAGACCCTGAACCCATCAGTTCTGGCTAACCAACAGACCCCTGAACCTTTCAGGCTGGTACTCTGACACACAGTAGTACCCTGTCAGACACCCAGACTCCCACAACAGCTTCTTCTTCCCCAGCTGCTGCTTCGTCCCCACCCAGTGTCTCACAGTGTCTGTCTCAGCATCACCTCTTCACCACACAGGCATCACATATTTATACAGTACAGCCCCTCCTCCTGATGTCCCGCCTTCCACTCCCCATAGGATGGAACTTTCCCTCCAAACCCATGACAGACAGGTAACATCAGTGCTGTTATGTAACACCTCCCCTCTTTAAAAGTTGTTTTGTAGGGGGAAAGCTAAAAGTGCTTTTCACCAAAAAACAACCTGTATAAAACACACAACACCAATTATACCTACCATATAATACTTACATATACTTACACTCCAAGTTAACCATAGCAAATATGCATTTAAACATTTTACCATATACAGTACATCAATTTACCTTTATTAATACCAACCAAATTCAAAACCAGGTACATTTTAACTTTTTGTTTTCATTATATACATATAGTCCATGTTCTTTCGCCGTCTTCAGTCTTCAGGTCTTCTTGATAAGGCGTCAGCAACACAGTTCACTGACCCTCTGACCACCTTCACTTCAAAGTCATAGTCCTGTAAGTTCAAAGCCCACCTCATAAGTTTGCTATTGTGGGTTTTCATTGTCTTTAACCATTGCAATGGTGAATGGTCAGTCCACAGAATAAAATGTCTTCCCCAGATGTAAGGCTTGGCCTTCTGGATCGCGTAGACTATGGCCAAACACTCCTTCTCCACGGTTGCCAAATGTCTCTCACCTTTTTGAAGTTTCCTACTCAGGTAGGACACTGGATGCTGGTCACCATTCTCATCCTCCTGGCACAGAACTGCTCCTACCCCGCTGTTAGACGCATCGGTGTAGATGATGAACTCCCGGTCGAAGTCTGGAGCACGCAGGACAGGATAGTTGATTAACGCCTCCTTCAACCTCTGGAACGCCGCCTCACAGTCGCTGGTCCACGGGATGCGGTCATCAGCCTTCTTCCTCGTCAGATCGGTCAGCGGAGCCGCAATCTCGCTAAACCTCGGGATGAACTTTCTGTAGTAGCCCACCAACCCAAGAAATGATTTGACCTTTTTCTTGGTGTTGGGTCTAGGCCAATCACGAACAGCTTCTATTTTGGCCTCCAGGGGTTTTATCATTCCTCCCCCTACCATGTGACCCAAGTATTTTATTTCTGGGCTACCCAGCTGACACTTGCTGGCCTTTACTGTTAGCCCTGCTGCACTTAACCTCTGCAGCACTAACTCCAGGTGTATCAGGTGATCTTCCCAGGTATTACTGAAGATCCCTATGTCGTCAATGTAGGCCACTGTAAAGTCACTGAGCCCTGCCAAGGTCTGGTCCATCAGCCTTTGGAATGTGGCTGGTGCATTTCTGAGACCAAAGCTCAGGACTCGAAACTCATAGAGACCAAAAGGGCTGCAAAAGGCAGTCTTTTCTTGATCCCTGGGATCAATTCTTAATTGCCAATATCCCTTTACCAGGTCCAATGATGAGATGAACCGACAACCCCCTATGGTTTCAATCAGGTTGTCTAGCCTGGGCATTGGGTAGGCATCAGGAGTGGTTACACGGTTTAATTTCCTGTAATCGACACAAAACCTAATGCTCCCATCAGGCTTGTCCACAAGGACTATCGGAGAGGACCAAGGACTAGAAGAGGGGACGATTATGTTCTCCCTCAGCATTTCGTCCAGCTCCTTCCGCACCTTATCCCTATAGGGTCCCGTTACTCGGTATGGGGATACTGCCTGCGGGGGTGCATCCCCTGTGTGGATCCGATGCATCACTCCCTTCACTATCCCCGGCTTGTTGGAAAACACCTGTTGATATTTACTAAGCAGCATTTTTAGTTCTTGCTGCTGGTCTTGGGTGAGTGCAGGACTGATTTTTACCCCCTCTGGGTTGTATTTTACTTCCCCTCTACCCTCCCAGAAGGGTAATTCAGCTTCCTCACTCTCCGCTGCTTTTATCGCGAATAAAACCCTCTGTTCCCCTCTGTAGTAGGGTTTTAGGGCATTCACATGAACCACCCTCCTTGCTTGGTTCTCCTCCTGCTCTATTAGGTAGTTCAGGTCTGACATCTTGGAAATGACCCTATATGGTCCTGCCCATTTGAGCTGCAGTTTATTCTCCCTGCAGGGCCTAAGCCAAAGCACTTCCTCCCCTGGGTCAAAGTGCCTCTCTCTAGCTTTGTGGTCATACCATGTTTTCTGTCTGACCTTCTGAGCTTGCAGGTTTTCTGCTGCCAGCTCTAGATTTCTCCTTAGGTCATTCATCAAGGTGTCTATGTAAGTCACAACGTCTTGTGGGTCATCCTGGGTGATCTGCTCCCAATTTTGTTTGATCAAATCAAGGGGCCCTTTCACCCGTCTCCCAAATAGAAGTTCAAATGGACTAAACCCGGTACTGGCTTGTGGCACTGATCGATAAGCAAACAAAAGGGATTGCAGCTTCTGGTCCCAATTGTTTGGATTCTCTGCCAAGTAAGCCCTAATCATGCGCATTAGAGTCCCATTGAACTTCTCAGTTAACCCATTGCTTTCAGGATGATAAGCAGTGGTTTCCTTGTGCTTAATTCCACAGATCTGCCATAAGCGTTTCATGAGCTTTGATGTGAACGATGCGCCCAAATCTGTGATTATCTCTGAGGCAAATCCCATCCTGGACATATACCCCACCAAAGCATCGGCCACTGTGTTAGTTTCAATGTTAGTCAGGGGTATGGCTTCAGGATACCTTGTGGCATGGTCCACAATTGTTAGGATGAACCTGTTCCCCCTCTTTGTGGCCTTGGGCAAAGGTCCCACAATATCCACCCCTATGCATTTAAACGGAGTGTCAATCACAGGCAAAGGGCACAACTTTGCTTTGGTCCTATCGCGGTTATTCCCCTGCCTTTGACACACATCGCATTGTTTACAGAACTCCCTGATCTGCTTCCCTATGTCAGGCCAGTAGAAATTCTGTGTGATTCTCTGCTGTGTTTTGTTGACCCCTAAGTGTGCAGCAAACATGTCAGAGTGCCCCCTTTGTAAGATCATGGGGCGATACTTTTCAGGTACCACCAGCTGACTTCTGATCCCATCTCCCCCTTTTGAGATATTCCTCAGGGTTTCTCTATATAAAATCCCCTTTTTCTCCAGAAATCTCACTGGGGTCTCAGGTGTTAGCTGGGCGTCAGTCACCTGTTCAAAACACTTTTGGAGAGTGGCGTCTGCCTTTTGCTCCTGTCCAAATCTGCTGTCTGTGGTTAAGGTTTCCACCACAGCTTCTGAACTTCCCCCACCTGCTTCCGTCTCTGGCTCATCATTACCCCCCTGAACTGTCCCCGTGGTGGCTTGTGAGCGTGTAATCACTAGCACCCGTTTCACATGTTCAGCCAGGTCATTTCCCACGAGCACGGCTGCTGGCAGAGTCGATGAAATCGCTATCCGCCAATCTCCCCTCCAGCCTTGAAAGTTGACAGGTACCTCTGCTACTGGCAGAGAGATTATCTGCCCCTCAATCCCTGCCACCTTTATGCTCTCATTTGGGATTATAAACTCCCTAGGGATGATATCTGGATGGCATAGGGTTACTTGGGAACAAGTGTCCCGCAGCCCCCTATACTGACGGTCAAGTATTCCTACGTCCACCCCTGCTGTCTCAAACAACTGAGAATCTGTTTTTATCAGCAAGCAGCGCTTTACCTCCAGAAGAGGACCATTTTCCTCAGCCTGATCAGCAGCGGTAGCTGTTCCAGACTGAGTAGCCACGGCAACCGGCTCCCTCAGTGACACTGAGCTTTGCTCTTTCTGGACACAGAACACAGCTTTTGGCTTGGTCCCACTAGCATTCTGAGGCACCATTCCTTTTAGCTGCTTTAATTTCTCACACTCTGAGATTAGATGACCCTTTCCCTGACAGAAATAACATTTTCTGGCGTATTTGGATTCTCTCTCCTCTGGTTTCGGTTTTCCCTCCAAATTCTGAGGGCTTGGTTTCATGCCTGAGGGCTTCCCTTCACCATGGGCCCCTCCCCCTTGCTGGCTTTTCCCTGGTCCCTGAGAGTACTTGCTGTAGGTTTCTTTGGGTTTACCTACAGATTTCCCCTCACCCAAGGGCTTTCTTATTTGGGAAATAAAATCTGCGATCTCTGCGGCTGCTGCCACAGATTTCGGTTTCCTTTCCCTCACCTGGAACTTCAATTCCCCCTGCAGGACTGAATAGAACTGTTCCAGTGCTATCAAATCTTTAAGCTGCTCATAGGTCTCTGTCCCTTCCTGCGATAGCCATTTCTCAAGCAGCCTCACCAATTGGGCCCCCACTTGGGTAAAAGTTTGTTCTGGTTTTTTAGTGAGGGACCTGAATCTTTGTCTCAGCTGCTCTGCATTTATCCCATGTCTGGCAAACACCAGTTTTTTAAACTCTGCAAAATCTTTCATCCGTTCCTCAGGCATCTCGGCATAAACCTCAGCCAGGCTACCACTGATTAAAGACCGCATGATGGTCATCTTCTCAGTTTCCCTCACTGAGAAGTCCACAAACGCTCTTTCCACTAAGGAAAAGAACACCTCAGGACAATCTCCCTTGTGGTACACAGGGAATTTCTTCAGGTCAGCCTTAGACAGTTGGCCTCCCTCAGAATCCCTATTATTATTATTGTTCTGGTTCATCATTTCCAGTTTTCTTAACTCATACGCCATCCTTTCTTTTTCCAGAGCAATTTTCTCTCTCTCCATTCTTTCTTCCCTCTCCATTCTCTCTCTCTCTCGCTCTAATTCAAATGCCATTTTCTCTCTCTCTAATCTTTCCTCCATTTCCCTCACCCTCAGTTCATGCTGTTGGGCTAGGATCAATTTTCTAAGTTCTGGGTTCTGCTCTCCTGTGCTGTCACCTTGCACTGAGCCAAATTCATCCTCAGAACCTTGGTCAATCTGGGGGTCTTTCACTTCACTCATGTCTGCTACTTGGCTTCGAGTCAAGGGCATACCCCCCCTCAGAACAGGCTGCTTTAAAAAGTCAAGCCTCAAAATAAAACGACCACTTTTTTTCCTTCTTGCCTCAGAACCCAGCTCTCCCTAGAGACTGCTGCTGTTCTTCAGCACTACTTGCAACAGTATCGAGTCAGAGCCTACCCCCCTCTGCTGGGCCTCTCAGCTGGCAAGCTAGCTCACTGTTGCTACGCAGATTTTCCTCAGCTTTTTCCCGCCAAAACTAGGTTGCCTCAGAGCACCTTAATCTAAGTCTCCCCAGTGGGCACGTTCTTCTACTAGCGCACCTCCCCGTGAGGTACACCTAGAAGATTACCTACGCGCCTCAAACTGTCCCTGACTAGACCCCCCTTGCTCTGGGCACACCTGCCAAGGCTTTGCTGGACCGCTGGACAACTGGACCAGTCGTATCCCACACGCTGGACACCAATCAATGTGACAAACCCAGACCTACTGGGATCTATCACACAGTTACACTAAGCTGCCACCAACCATTCCCTATAATAAGTCACACAGACCAGGGATGGATTTTTAAACAATAAAAGAATAAGGTTTATTTTAAATACAAACAGGGTAAATAAAACAATCAGGTGAATAAAATAAAGTAACGTGGCTTATTCTCACACAGACATACATACAGTTTGGTTCACCTAGAACCTTTAACTTAAAGCACAGACCCTGAACCCATCAGTTCTGGCTAACCAACAGACCCCTGAACCTTTCAGGCTGGTACTCTGACACACAGTAGTACCCTGTCAGACACCCAGACTCCCACAACAGCTTCTTCTTCCCCAGCTGCTGCTTCGTCCCCACCCAGTGTCTCACAGTGTCTGTCTCAGCATCACCTCTTCACCACACAGGCATCACATATTTATACAGTACAGCCCCTCCTCCTGATGTCCCGCCTTCCACTCCCCATAGGATGGAACTTTCCCTCCAAACCCATGACAGACAGGTAACATCAGTGCTGTTATGTAACAGTCCCAACATGTCAACGGCCCTACGCACGTGGGCGGCCATACATTAGATTTGGTTTTTTCCACCAATGGGAGTGAGAGTGGACCGATGGTGACTGACCTTGAGTCGGTCCCCTTGTCATGGTCGGATCACCACCTAATAAAATGCTTCCTCAAGATGGCCCTCCCCCCTCGCAGGGAGCAGGGATCTATTGTCATGGTCCGCCCTCGAAGGCTACTGGATCCGATTGGATTCCAGGATGCCATGAGAGGGGTTACGGCTGACCTGGCTGGCGCTCCTGTCGAGGCCCTGGTTGACGGCTGGCTCACCGCCGCGACTAGTGCCGTTGACACGATCGCACCTAAACGCCCTCTCCGCCGCAGAGATCGCCCGGCGCCCTGGTTTAACCAGGATCTTCGGGTGTCGAAGCGGGTCAGGAGACGGCTGGAGCGCAAATGGAGAAAGGACCCGACGGTTTTCAATCGTATAGCTGTTAAGGTCGCAACTAACCTTTACCAGTCTAAGGTAAAGGCTGCCAGTAGAACTTACCTCGCTAACCGGATAAGTGAGGCATCCAACCAGCAGGCGGAACTATTCCGTATAGTACGTGACCTATCCGGAGTTGGCCCGGGAGATAGGCCTCCCCCTAGTCTTACCCCGGACCAATTTGCAGCATTTTTTAAATCCAAAGTGGAGGCCATCCGCCGGGATCTCGCTCCTTTTTTGAATACAGTGAGTCGAGTTGAGATGTCCAGCGCTCCGTCTTGCCCGGTGTCTTTTGACTCTTTTCAGCCCGTATCGCCCGACACTGTGGCCAGGACGCTTGATCGCTGTCGTGCCACCACCTCCTCTTTGGACCCCTGCCCGGCCTGGCTAATCAAGGCAGCCAGGCCCTCAACAACGGAATGGGCTACTGTAATAATTAATGGGTCTTTCCTTGAGGGTAGATTTCCCTCTGCCCTCAAGGAAACACTCATTAGGCCCATAAGAAAGAAACCCAGTTTGGCGGCGGACGAAATTGGCAACTATAGGCCCGTCGCCAATGTTTCTTTCTTAAGCAAGGTAGTCGAGAGGGTGGTGGCCGATCAACTCCAGGCGTTCCTGGATGAAACAGATGCCCTGGATCCATTCCAGTCGGGCTTCAGGCCGCGCCATGGGACAGAAACGGCATTGGTCGCCCTGTGTGATGACTTATTGAGGGAGGCCGACAGGGACAAAGTGTCTCTGTTGGTCCTCCTCGATATCTCAGCGGCCTTTGATACCATTGACCATGGTATACTCCTGGGGAGGCTCGCCGAGTTGGGGATAGGTGGCCGGGCTTTTGCTTGGCTCCGTTCCTTCTTGGAGGACCGTCCCCAGAGAGTACAGCTTGGGGAGAATGTTTCGGCCCCGTGGTGCCTTAATTGTGGGGTCCCACAGGGGTCGATCATCTCCCCAATACTGTTTAATATCTACATGAGGCCGCTGGGAGGGGTCATCAGGAGGTGTGGAGCGCAGTGCCATCAATATGCGGATGACACACAGCTCTACATCTCCTTTTTTCCAACTGCAGGAGATGCCGTTCTGTCCCTTCGGCGTTGCCTGGAGGCTGTACAGGAATGGATGCAGGAGAACGGGCTGAGGCTGAACCCGGACAAGACGGAGGTACTGAGGGTGGGCGCCCCCACACCTGGGGACATGGGAAACTCCCTCATTTTTGGGGGGGTGACCCTGCCCGCCAGGGATGGGGTCCGTAGCTTGGGTGTCCATCTTGACCCGGCGCTCACCATGGAGACCCAGGTGGCGTCTGTGGTCCGTTCCGCTTTTTTCCATCTCAGGCGGATAGCCCAGCTGCGGCCCTACCTTGATGTGGGGTCTCTCACCACTCTGGTGCATGCGCTTGTAGTCTCGAGATTAGACCACTGTAATGCGCTCTACGTGGGGCTACCTTTGAGATTGCTGCGGAAACTACAGGTGGTGCAGAATGCTGCAGCCAGACTACTCAGTGGGCTGAGAAGATACCAACATATCTCCCCCACTCTGGCCGCATTGCATTGGCTGCCCATCCGATTCCGCATTGATTTCAAAGTGTTAACGCTTACTTACAAAGCCCTAAACGGTTTAGGACCTCGATACTTGGCGGAACGCCTTCTCCCACCTAGATCTACCCGTGTCACTCGCGCGAGCCAGGAGATAAGGCTGAGGAGCCTAACGCCGAGAGAGGCCCGAAAGGAAAAGACCAGAAACCGGGCCTTCTCGGCGGTGGCTCCTCGCCTTTGGAACAACTTGCCCCCTGAGATTTGCGCGGCTCCCTCGCTGGGCATTTTTAAGAAACAACTAAAAACATTGATGTATAGGCGGGCCTTCCCAACAGAAAACCCTTGACGATCTTTTTTTCTTATTCTGTTCTTTATTTTTTTTTATTTACGTTTCTGCTGTAAAGTCTTAAAGTTACATTGTTGTTTTTACTGTAAGCCGCCTAGAGTGGTCTAATATGATCAGATAGGCGGGATAGAAATTAAATAAATAAATAAATAAATAAATAAATAAATAAATAAATAAATAAATAAATAAATAAATAGTGAGCACAATATGTTGTTCCAGTCACTTTACAGCAGCCTGTCCTTTTTCCTCAACAGACTCTTCCAAGCCCTATAGCCCACATGTCACCAGATGTCCAGGAGCTATAGCATTTGATGCAGTCCTTGTTGACTTGTCTGCTATGGATTTCTGCTCATTTGTTTTCATCATCATCGATGGCTGTTGGACACAGTCTGGCTTCTCAACTGAGATTTGTCGGATTTAGGAGACCTGCTAGCAAAACTACTGCCAGCATAGCTCTCAGCCTCATTGAAGCATGCAGGCCCCTTTGCCACATTGAGCCCTACATCCATGGATGGGATTGTTGCTGTCATTATTGTTTAGGGTGAGGTCAGCAGAAGCCATTTTGCTACTTGAGTCAAAGAAACAAAATGGCACCTGACCACCACCACTTGAAGTCAAGTTCATAATACTCCATGCTGTCCCATTTGGTGCATGAGGAGAACCCCCTTCTGCCACAAAGAGTTTTCTTCTTCCCTGATGAAAAAATAAATATTAATCCATTTTCCAAAGGAACTTAGGTAACTGAAAAAGTGTTGTTGTTTTAACACACCCCGGATCTGTTACCTGGGGTGAATATCTCAGGCTGTGTAATGCTAGGACTGGCTCCAGGGAGTTCTCAATTGAAGTAATATTGAGGTGGGGGTGCTTGACTGCTGTTGTTTCAGGTAGCCTCAGCAGAAGTAGCTGGGAGAGGGACGCATGGAGGCTCTCAGGCTAGAGCTGTATCCAGGGATGACTGTAAAGGAGACAAAGTCCTCCAGAATGTTCCTTTCAAGCAAAAAAAAAAAAAATCCACTTCCCAGTCCCTGGTTGGATGTGTGGAGCCATCTGAATTTCTTTGACTGCATTGTGTTGTATTTTAGATGATAATTTGTCATTTGCATTTCTTCTTCTTCTTCTTCTTCTTCTTCTTCTTCTTCTTCTTCTTCTTCTTCTTCTTCTTCTTCTTCTTCTTCTTCTTCTTCTTCTTCTTCTTCTTCTTCTTCACCACCACCACCACCACAGACCTGCAAAGCTGGAAGGGACTCTATGGCTTATTGAGTCCAGCCCCTGTCAAGGAGGCACAGTGAAGAATCAAGGTCCCAGCCTCTGGCTTCACAGCCAGATGCCTAGATTTTATTTCAGAATCTTCAAATAAACGTTGTCAACACTGATGTACAATATATTCTTTTGTTATATAGAAGCCAGCCCTTCTTTTTTCTCAAGCAGCTGTCTTGCCCTTGAAACCAAGAGGCTTGTTTGATTCTTTCTCCAGGCAAGACCTTACATAATTGTTAACTATCAGAGCTCTGAAAAGGTGACTTTCCCCAGCTAAGGAGAGAGACTGAGGTACGGGGGGGTGAGGAGAGTGAGATGTAAAAGGACCAAGACAGTGTATGTACTATGTTTATATGCTGCTTTTTGTACAAGGGCCTGATGGTGATATATGTGGTCCTCTACCCCACTGTAAGCCTACCTCTTCCCCCCAAAAGAGAAACATAGAGGGACAATGGCTCAAGGGCAATATCATTGCCCCCCCCCGCTGCATTGCCAGCTGAGTAGCTGCCTCACTCTACCTAAAGGTAGGGCCAGTCCTCTTCTGCCCCTTCAACATCAAAGTCAATCAGCCACCAAGGACAGGACTGTAGCGTTCTCCATTTATTAGGTCAATGGTTCATGTTTTGTTATGTAATTGTTCATGCATATTCATGTTGCTGAGAGGCGGAGCCAAGAGAGATGCTATAAGAGGCAGAGTCAGAGTCAGTCAGCAAGAGTAAGAGTCAGTAAGAGTAACAGAGTCAGAGTGAGAGAAGGGAGAAAGGGATAGAGTGTGGAGTTTGGGGAATTCTGAGGTGTGATTAGAATTAAGAGTGTATTATCTAATAGAAGGTTGTTGCTAATAATAACTTTACCTACAGAAGATCTTCATGAATCAGTTTAAGTTTCTGTAATCAATAAACAAAACTTCTATACTGCGCCTCGTGGCGCAGTGGTTAAAACACTGTACTGCAGCTAAAACTGTGCTCACGACCTGGGGTTCAAATCCCAGGTAGCCGGCTCAAGGTTGACTCAGCCTTCCATCCTTCCGAGGTCGGTAAAATGAGTACCCAGCTTGCTGGGGGAGCAATGTGTAGCCTGTATAATTAAAAATTGTAAACCGCCCGGAGAGTGCTTGTAGCGCTATGGGGCGGTATATAAGTCCAATAAATAAATAAAATAAATAAAAGTCCTTGAAGTGTAGACCTGAATCTTCCTGACGTTATGGTGGTTTCAATTGTGCATATGCATATGCTCCTGGCCACTGCCAAAACCTGGGCATCCAGACTCAGATATTAATCCAGGAGCACCCCTGAAACTGCACACCTGTGTTTTCAGTGGGAGAGTAATTTCAGCCATCACAGGCTGCATCCCTGTTTCTTGGTCTGCCTTGCAAGGGACCAGAAGCACCTCTGTCTTGTCTGCATCTTGCATCTATGGCAAATCTTTTCTTAACCTCTGACAGCTTAAACACAAGCACTCATCTTTTTACAGTAATGCCCTTCCTGCAAAAAGAAAAAAAGGGGGAGAAAAGGAAATTGGCGAAACCAAAGAGGAAAGAAGATCAAAAGCAGTAGCGGCCAATTGGCAGAAGGGCAAAATGAGGTCACAGGAGAGAAACATTGCTGCATGGAGAGAATTTTGTAACTCCCATGTACCCACAGAGAAGGCCAGTTCTGAGGTGGTGAGATATCGAGTGTTATTATTTAAATTACGGTATGAATTTCTGCTTGGGAGAAATATATTGAACTGGGAAAGGAATGTTTTAAGGTAACATCAGAACACCTCTGTACCTCACCTTGCAAGGCTTATTTTTCCAACCAAAACAGGCATAATTATTAGTATTCTTTGTTCTGCCCGAGCTATTCTAGGATCACATGATTTAATACTCTCTTCCGCTAATGCATTTTGCAGAACATATCAAACTAAAAAAAAAAAGTCAAATCAAATTATAAACCATTAAAGAAAGCCAGGTGTGATTTAGTGATGTTTCATTTGCTAAAGTGGCAATTATCTTACCACCCTCATATTTAATCAGATTGAAATTGGAAAGCAGGGCCAGAGAGAGAGAGATCTGAGGATGACAAATTTCAACACGTAGTTGTAGCCAGTGACAAGTAATCATTTAAAAAGAGAGGAAAGTAACCAGAAGCATTTCACTTGAAATAGCATGGATTCCTTGGTGCCTAGGAGGAAGGGCAAGCTGAAACTACCATCATCCCCACCAGGCAACTGCTCACTGATGCTAATATCAGATCCCATGCAACCTGGTCGTTTCAAGGGCGTCAAAAGGAACTCCAAAGCCAAGAGACACCAACAGGAGGGTAGTTTCAAACCTGTCCTTCCCTATTTCCATCATAGTCTTTTGATCCTCGGGTTCAGTTGATTCAGCACTTGGGAACTTATTTTTGAACTACTGCTCCCATAAACTCCCAGCCATCAAGGGAAATTCTGGTAACTCTGGTTAAAATAGTAAGATTCCCAAATGCTGGGTTGACTTAACACGTAGGCAGACCTTTCTCTTCAGGCAAGCTTTCCCTTAATCACTAGCTGCTTGAGAGGGTTTTTTTTAATGGATTGTTGTGCCTTATGGCTTTGAATGTGTTTTTGGTATTGCTTTTGTTTACCAGTTTTTAGTGTGGTGCTCATTCAATCCTTTTTAGTATGTGTATGCATACTGTTTTTAGCTTTAAATACTGTATTTTAATTATGTAATCCACTTTGAGTCCTTTTTCAGGAGAAAGGCAGGGTAAAAATAGTTTAAATAAATAAATAAATTTAGAATTTCTTTCAAGACTGAATGATAAACACCAGCTGGAATCTTATTGCTTTTGAATTGTGGTGTTGGAGGAGGCTCTTGAGAGTCCCCTGGACTGCAAGGAGAACAAACCTATCCATTTGGAAGGAAATCAATCCTGAGTGCTCACTGGAAGGACAGATCCTGAAGCTAAGGCTCCAATACTTTGGCCATCTCATGAGAAGAGAAAGACTCCCTTTAAAAGATGCTGATGTTGGGAAAGTGTGAAGGCAGGAGGAGAAGGGTATGACAGAGGATGAGATGGTTGGACAGTGTCATCAAAGTGACCAACATGAATTTAACCCAACTCCGGGAGGCAGTGGAAGACAGGAGGGCCTGGTGTGCTCTGGTCCATGGGGTCATGAAGAGTAGGACACGACTAAATGACTAAACAACGACGAGAATCTTATTGCTGTCTGTGCCATGTCTGTATAACTTGTTGTGGTTAATTGCAGCTAACTGACAAGACACTATGGCACTTCCCAGTCATATCCCTGGTCATACAATCAGCTGCACAACCAAGATGCACCCAATCATGTCACCAATTAGTTGCAGTTAGCTTTGGCAAGTTATGCATGTCTTACCAATAGGATTCCAGCCAATACGGTAGAGAAAGATGTAGTAATGTGGTCAAATCTTGCTATTTCTTGGCTAGGCTGAATAGCAACTGTGGACAGCAATAAATTGCCAAACATGCTATTCTTGTTTATGAATATGCATCCATTGATAAACCTGCCATTATTAACAAAAAACAAAAGTCTTCTGTTTTTTGTAGATAGAAAAGCTTCGAAGAATACTTGCTAGATTGTTATATCAACACTGTTATGGAAAAACAAAGCTTAGAGTTTCTAATATTTCTGCATATTATCACTTAGCAACAGCAGCATTGTTATTTGATAGGTACATCCCAACAAAGTGGCAAAGGGAGAATATAAATATATATGGGAATATCTCTAATGGCTTCAGCTTGTGTGGTTTCAAAAGCTATAATGGAAACAAATGAAATATTTTTATCTCCATTATAAAACTAAGATCATTTGGCACCACTAGAAATAATTGTTAGTCTAAACGTATCCCCACTGACATAGAGTTGAGTGTTTAATGTGGAAGGTTTTAACTATGTTCCCCCAGGACAACCCAAATATGGACCATCAATGGCAGGCAAAATTAAAGAGGGAAAAGAGGGGGGAAAGAGAGAAACGGCAAAATATTGTGACACTTTAAAGACTAAGACATAAGACATAAGACATAAGAAATTTATTTGTCATTGCGCTCACAAGTGGGTGCAACGAAATGAGGTGCTCTTCCCCAAGGTAAAACTGGACAACACTACAAAAAAAAAGTTAAAATATACACAACTTTCACCATCCAAATATAGATACCCCGTTTTCTCTCAGCAATTAAAAAGTCCACCAAAAACTTATGGCCCCGCATTTAAACTCAATACTGCACTTGGGTAAAAACTGTTCTTGAATCTGCTTGTCCTTGCTTTCAATACCCTGAATCTCCTTCCTGATGGTAATAGTTTAAAGAGCTGATATCCCGGATGAGAGGAGTCTTTCAGTATGTTAGATATCTTCCTCTTACATCTGTTCTTATACAATTCTTCCAAAGAGGGGAGTGAACAGCCAATGATGTTTTGGGCCGTCTTGATCACCCCTTGAATTGCCTTTTTCTCTGCCACTGTGCAGCTCGTGAACCATACACAGAGACAGTAGGATAATATGCTCTCAATCGAACTCCGATAGAAGGTGGTTAACAAACTCTCAGTCAATTGTTGCTTTCTAAGAATCCTTAGAAAATACAACCGTTGTTGTGCCTTCCTGATTAACGCAGCGGTGTTTGCACTCCAAGTCAGGTCATTTGTTATGATAGTCCCAAGAAACTTACATTCAACCACCTGTTCCACACAAACTCCATCTATATACAGTGGCTGAATGTCTGCTCTTTTTTTCCTATAGTCCACTATGAATTCCTTGGTTTTTTGGATGTTAAATAAAAGATTATTTTTTTTGCACCAGCGGGATAGCTGTAATACCTCGTCCCGATACGCAGACCTTTTTTTTTTCAGAAGGAGTTTTTGTGGCTCAAAATCTACTACTTCCCACTGGAGTCAATGTGAGGGGAGAATAAAAAGGGATGAAAAACCAAGTGACTGTTTCCCCAAACCTCCTGCCATAGCCAGAGTAAGTTACTGTCCATCCTGTGCCGAGGATGACCATTTCTCGCCCCACCATCACCACAAACATTTACCAAACAGATAATTTTTTTTTTCTTCCTTTATGAACCATACTTTGGCTGACAGCTGCTCTTTCAACCCAAAGTTACTTCCATGTTTGCTATGTAAATTCACTTTACCTGGAAGTGCTATAAACCGAAGCCAGGAGCTTCTGCATACCAAGCATGAATTCCATTGTGACGATTGCCCCACATCACTCATGCCACGCATAGTCATGATCTAATTTGCATGAGCCTATGAGAGGACTGGAAGAATGGAGTCAGCTGCTATATGAAGGTTTGGCAGGAGGAGGGAGAGTTAGATAGTCATACATATACATATACATATGCATATACATATACATACACACACACACACACATATACATACATATATACATACACATATACAGTGGTGCCTCACATAGCGATCGCTCCATATAGTGATGAAATCACTTTGCAATGGACTTTTTGGCATCGCAAGAGCGATCACTTTGCGATGGCCCCTATGAGGAAAATTCCCTTTGAGATAATCACGGGGAAGCGATCATCGCAAAGCCCCCATTTTCGGCCAGCTGATCAGCGGTTCCAAATTGGCCGCCAGGTAAACAAAATGGCCACCCGCTGTTTTGCCTCGCTTTAGAGGCATCGAAAATGGCCACCGCAATGGAGGATTTTCGCTTAAGGTTAGTTTTGAAGCCCATAGAAATGCATTAAAAGCATTTAATGCATTTCTATGGGCTTTTAAAAATCGCTTAGTGATGAAATCGCTTGGCAGCGATTTTTGCTGCACGGATTAACATCGCTAAGCGAGGCACCACTGTATATATGTATGTTTGTGTGTGTGTGTATGTACACACACACACACACACACAGTGGTGCCCCGCTTAACGATTACCTCATTAAACAACGAATCCACTTGACGATGAGGTTTTTGCTATCGCTTTTGCGATCGCAAAACGATGTTTTAATGGGAAAAATTCACTTTACAATGATCTGAAAACAGCTGATTGGCGGCTCTCAAAATGGCCACCTGCTGTGCAAAATGGCTCCCCACTGTTTTCAGGACTTAATTTTCGCTCCATAGGCACTGGAAAATGGCCATCCTATGGAGGATCTTCGCTGGACAATTAGGTATTTAGTCCATTGGAATGCATTAACTGTTTTTAAAGCGTTTCAATGGGTTTTTTCCCCGCTTGACGATGATTTCGCTCTACAGTGTCAAGCGAGGCACCACTGTATATATATGAGAGAGAGAGAGAGATAAGAGACTGGTTAGTCAGAGAGAGAAGGAACAG
Organism: Pogona vitticeps; assembly: GCF_051106095.1. NCBI lineage: Eukaryota > Metazoa > Chordata > Lepidosauria > Squamata > Agamidae > Pogona > Pogona vitticeps. Next base: position 153,208,239 of record NC_135783.1, read on the forward strand.
ATACTAAGAGAGATAAAGCTGGTTAAGATAAATAGAGAAGGTGGTAATTATATGGCAAGAGAAAAGTATGTATTGAGAGACCCGTTAATGATTTGCTTGTGTACAATGTTCATCTCAAGAACGTCTGTGATTATTAAATTGGCTTCACTTCAATAAATAAGTTCTGTTTGCATTCACAAGGCAAGTGTTTTGACAAACTTCACTTATATTGTGGACTGAGGTAATGCACTGGTGGCAGTGAGAGGAAAACACAACTGGAGCCTTTGTGAGGGTACAACATGAAGGTGCCACAAAAGGGTGAAGGCCACATCCATCATTAAGCTTTGTGAGCTCAGCTAGCACACGCTGTTGGGTGATAGTTAGTGGACACTATGGGACAGTAATCTGGCTGGCATAGTATAAGAAATTTAATTATACTTCGGTTTTTCATTAGACCTTCTTAATCCAGAAAAAATATTAACAACCTCCAATATGCAGATGATACCACTCTGATGGCAGAAAGTGAGGAGGAATTAAAGAACCTCTTAATAAGGGTGAAAGAGGAGAGCGCAAAAAATTGTCTGAAGCACAACTTCAAAAAAAACAAAGATTATGGACACTGGTCCCATCACGTCCTGGCAAATAGAAGGGGAAGATATTGAGGTAGTGACAGATTTTACTTTCCTGGGCTCCATGATCACTGCAGATGGTGACAGCAGTGACGAAATTGAAAGACTGACTCTTGGGAGGAAAGCAATGACAAACCTAGAGAGCATCTTAAAGAGCAGAGACATCACTTTGCTGACAAACGTCCGCATTGTCAAAGCTATGGTTTTTCCAGTAGTCATGTATGGAAGTGAGATCTGGATCATAAAGAAGGCTGACCACCGACAAATTGATGCTTTTTAATTGTGGTGCTGGAGGAGGCTCTTGAGAGTCCCCTGGACTGCAAAGAGAACAAACCTATCCATTCTGAAGGAAGTCAATCCTGGGTGGTCGCTGGAAGGACAGATCCTGAAGCTGAGACTCCAATACTTTGGCTATCTCATGAGAAGGGAGGACTCCCTGGAAAAGCCCCTGATGTTGGGAAAGTGTGAAGGCAAGAGGAGAAGGGGACGACAGAGGATGAGATGGTTGGACAGTGTCACTGAAGCTACCAACATGAATTTGACCCAACTCCAGGAGGCAGTGGAAGACAGGGAGGCCTGGCATGCTCTGGTCCATGGGGTCACAAAGCATCGGACACAATTTAACGACTAAACAATAACAAACCTTAATCACTGGATAAAGAGTCGGACATGACTTAATGACTAAGCAGCAACAAATTCCTTTTTTCAGTCAGTTAACAAATTTTCACCTGAACATAAAGCAGTTGAGAAAACCCCGGCTTCCCTCCTGTCATGCTGAATTTAATGCAGAGTCAGTACAGAATAACAGAACTGTTAATCATGAGAAGTAGGCCTTACACCATCAGTATAACATTTACATGAGGAAGAAATCTAGCTCCCTGTTAAATATAGCATTAAAACTCTTCAGTTCTGTACTCATATATGAACATCCATAGAATCAGTTCTAACAACTCTTTTTGTTGTTATGTGCTATCAGGTCATCTCTGATTTATGGCAATCCTCTGAGTGAGTGACCTCCAAACTATCCTATCATTATCAGCCTTGCATAGCTTTTGTAAACTGTTGCTTCCTTTATGAAATAATTCTACCTCATATTTAGCGTTTCTTTTTTCTTGCTGTTTTCTGCTTTTCATAGCATTATTGCCTTTTCCAGTGAGTCTTGACTTCTCATAATGTGCCCAAAGTACCACAGCCTCAGATTCATAATGTTTGTCTCTACAGAGAGTTCAGGCTTAATCTGATCCAGGATCCACCTGTTCATCTTTTCTTTCAATGGTGTTAGCCCTCCTCTAACACCATTGTGACGATCGCCCATGTCACTCATGCTACTCATAGTCATGATCTAATTTGCATGAGCCTATAAGAGGATTGGAGGGGTGGAGTCAGCTGCTATATGAAGGTTTGGTAGGAGGAGGCAGACAGTCAGAGATAGTTACAGAGAGAGAGAGAGAGAGAGAGAGACAGACAGACAGACAGACAGACAGACAGACAGACAGACAGACAGACAGACAGACAGACTGACTGAGACTGGTTAGTCAAAGAAGGAACAGATACTAATAGAGATAAAGCTGGTTAAGATAAGTAGAGAAGGTGGTAAGTATATGGCAAGAGAAAAGTATGTATTGAGAGACCTGTTAATGATTTGCTTGTGTACAATGTTCATCTCAAGAACATCTGTGATTATTAAATTGGCTTCACTTCAATAAATAAGTTCTGTTTGCATTCACAAGACAAGTGTTTTGGCAAACTTCACTTATATTGTGGATTGAGGTGATCCACTGGTGGCAGTGAGAGGAAAACACGACTGGAGCCTTTGTGAGGGCACAACACCAAGGTGCCACAAAAGGTGAAGGCCACATCCATCACTAAGCTTTGTGAGCTCAGCTAGCAGATGCTGTTGGGTGATAGTGGACACAATGGGACAGTAATCTGGCTGGCATAATGTGATAAATTTAATCATACATCAGTTTTTTCATTAGACCTTCTTAATCCAGAATGCTATGTAAGTAGTCACAAATGCATATGGTACCTAAGGAGACAGTGTCTGGAAAGCCAAAGAGAAAATATTGGCTCTCCTAAGCTAAACGACCAGAATGCAAGTATTAGAGATGGAAGAACATAAAATGTAGCAACTATTTGCTTGACTTGGCTTGGCTTTGCAAATATGGGCGGTAGCAGAACAGTATGGAAACTTCACAACAGCAAACCAAAGACTTCTCTCTCTCTCTCTCTCTCTCTCTCTCTCTCTCTCTCTCTCTCTGTGTGTGTGTGTCTGTCTGTCTGTCTGTCTGTCTGTCTCTGTCTGTGTGTTTTAGACAGATGCAGGCAGGCAGGTAGATGATGAGAGAGAGAGAGAGAGAGAGAGAGAGAGAGAGAGAGAGAGAGAGAGAGAGAGAGAGAGATTATGTGTGGAAATTTCTTGACATTGTTTAAAGGAGGCAACAAAAATTCTGCCAAGAAATAATTAGTTTTAGTTCTCTCAAATGAGAGAAGCCGTAATTAGAACTCCTGGTAGTAAAAGTTTCTTCTGAGTTTTGCATCATTCCTATCCTCATTAAATCTCACTGAAGTGTGAAAGTGTGAACACTGACAAACTCTAACACGTTATATTTTTCTTTGTGCCTCTAGCAGAAACAGCTGGAGATGGAAAGGCAAAATTACATGATCTTCGGCTATTGGGACCCACTGGCATTTTGACTGCATGTTTTCGGGTCTGGATAAAGTGATGACAGCTGAAAGCAAAGAAGCGCTCCAGTTGTGGATGTGTGAAATATAAAATAAGGGAACAAAAAAAAAAAAAAAAAACTAAAGGAAGTGTCCCTTTCTATTTATTGATGCAAAATATTCCCTGAAGGGGGAAGGAGGGGAGTTTGAGGTACAGCTGCCTCACAAAGTCGTCTCAGTAAACATGGAGTGAGGCCTTATCAGCACAGTCACATGCATAGGGAGAGCCTTATGGCCAGCTTCAGGTACATGTTTCTAAATCAAGCAGACACAATGGAGGGAAATCAAAAATTTTGTGGTGAGAATTATGCACCATACCACAGCTGATCCTATGATCAGCCTTGTGGGAAAGATCATTTTATTAGCCCTATCCTCATGAGTTTTGGATTCACCAACTCATAATGCTGGCGTGGGGTGTCACTGTGGCAGAGAGTAGGAAGGAAGCCATTGGATTTGCACTTCTGAACAAGAACGTATATTTCATTCTTCCCTGTAAAAATCCTCTCCCCTGCTCTCTACAGAATGTGCAAAGGTGAGATACAAATACTAATGGCTAGGCAGATTTAGCTTGTGAACCACACTTAGAGACCCAACTTGGTGCTCCAAAATCCCTACCCCCTGAGTTCAGGCTGTGATTGGTTAAGTGGCAAAGTCACCCCTCAATTCTTAACTAGTCAAGTTTATCATTCCCAGCTGAGAACCAAATGTATCTCGTCTTTCAAATATCCTTTGAAGCTTGTTTTCATGTTCAGTCTTGAAATGCTGTAATCATCTCACCATGAGTCTTCCCCATTGTTTTCTCATTATTAATATTTTATCCCAATGCTTTCTTCTGTATAAATATGGATCAGAGATTTACAGAGAAGCAAATATTTCCCTGTCACTTCCAAGTCCCTGTAATGTGAATGATACACTATACTTAGTAAAATCACCACAATGCAGTTTTGTACATTAGATACTAAAGTGTGAATTCAGGCCAAATCAATGTTGGGAGTCAATAATAGATTGGAGGGTGGCTAATCAAATGATGCTCAATTTGGGCTAGACAGAGATACTGTTGGCAGGCGGTTTGTCTGCCGAGACATGTGACTTTAATCTGTTCTGGGTAAGATTGCCTTCCTTCTAAAAGGTGAGGTTTGGAAACTGGGGTGCGATAGGAACTGACTTTGTCTCTAGTGCAGCGGTTCCTAACCTTGGACTACCAGAAATCCTGGGCAGCACAGCTTGTGGCAAAGGCTTCTGGGAGTTTTAGTCCAAGAACATCTGGAGACCCAAGGTTGGTGGTGGCTCCCAACCTTTTTTGAGTTGCAGTCCTCTTTTATAATAGTCACGTAACCTGTGACAACCCCCCCCCCATCACTATGTTTATATAAAAAGGCAATTTTAATGGGATAAAGTCATCCCTTCGCAGAAAGTAGAGGCTTCTTTCTTCCCTGTATGCCCTGTTTCTCATATATACATCTACACACTAACTTTTATATCCCACTCTGAGAGGTCAAGAAAGAAATTAGCCGCCTAGAGTGGTCGAAATGACTAGATAGGTGGGGTATAAATACAATAAATAAATAAAATAAATAAAAAATAAAAATAAAAATAAAAATAAATTATTTAACAAGGGCTATAACACATATAAAGTGACACACAACCCTCAGAAAAAAAAACTTTGCCATTCTCTTGCAACCCCCCCCCCATGCTGGGAAACACTGCTCTAGAGACATAAGAAGTAAACAGAAAGTCAAGTACCTTTTCCCAGCTGAGTCATTTGTATCAGCTGCAACCCTGCACAGACAGGGAACCTCTCCAAGCACTAATCTTAATATCTTTTCATCATCAAACGATGGCCTTTTTAAAATTTCAGTTGGATTTAATACCATTTAAGCACTGAGGCTGTTTTTCCAGTGTTTTTATGTTGACGTAAGTTTAACGGCTTTGCTATTTTTTTTAAAAAATTGATTTTTGTTTCATTCTTCTCTAAATGCTTTGAAGTCCCTTTTGGACTGAAATGTGGGTTGTGAAACTAATCTTAGATTCACATGACTTTGGGCCCAGCTTCCAGACTGGACTGGTTCCCCGTGCCCATTAGCTGGGTGGCCATGTGCCATGTATCCTACTTTACAAAGGACAACCATCATTTTGAAGGTGTCCTCTGATTGAAGTGCTGTCTAATCTATATCTCGTTCAAAAATAAAGAACAGTAAGCATGGACCTTTGAATTGCACATCAAGGTTTAGTGTTTGGACCACAGATTGAATAATCACTTTGTGAAATGTATACTATTTTATTCAAATAATTATTCAAGTTATGACTTCTCTGTTTTCATCTGTACAAGTCACTTTGCATTAGCACATTGTATATAAATATGTGGCATCCTTTCAACCTCTTTTCTGATGACTTGTAAGCAGCCATCCTACATACCTCATGCCCATCTCAGCACCACAGCCCTTTTTGCTACCTAAGAGTTTTTGACAATATTTCCCAAGCTATTCTTGGCTTTCCACATAATCAACAAGATCCAAAATGGGGGGGACACATGGACACCAGCCTTCTAGAGTTGACTTCACTGGATCTTTTTCATTTTAAACCATCCAGCACCCAAGATGATCCAGAATTGATCTATTTCATGCCACATAAGTTCAATTTTGAAAAATGTGAAAACTTTTTCAATGAGCAAAAAAAACAATAATTTAGCCTATTTTGGTTAGGATTGTGATTCTCCCAAAGGCCAAGCAAACATTTGTTGCATTTTTAACTAATATGGACAAATACTGTCTCCTAATTTTATTGGGACCAAACAGCTATCTAATCAAACAATCACACACTGTAATTGTTTCTTAATTGTTGGTAAACAAAACCAACACATGTAACAAGTGATCTGAATCAGAGGAGAGGGAATAGTAAACATGTCATTTATGTGCATGACTTTTCCCCTTTCATCTTTTTTAGATCAACATAGAGATTAGTCGTCTTCCAAGTATGGAAGCCAGCAGACTTACAAAAATAGAAGCCTACTCTCGGGTATTTTCTAACCATAAACCTGCCATTGTTAAAAATCTTCAGATGTTCCCTTGTACAATCCCCAAATAGATGTCTCAAGTTAATAAATAGTACCTTTCATTCTTGCCTTAGTGCCTATCTCTGGAGTGGCTACTCCTCTTTGACAGTCACAAGCCCAATGTTAGGCTACTGCACTTTGCAAGTAAAATAATAAATAATCATAACATTAGTAAGGTTTGGCAGGCCAACACCTTGAATTGGATCGATTTAGGTAATATTTGGTGAATGTCCTTCATTAATATGCTTTGAACTAGGATCTTTTCCAAAATGGTGCATTACCCAGGGAACTCAGCTGCATGCAGAAATTGGAACTGAGATCTCCCACCCCATCTGGCCACCCAGTGAACTCCACTTGTTCCTATGTTTCCTTGATATATGTATTTTTAATTTATGTTATAACGAACAGTGACAGGATGTGAAAGGTGTTTGTTTTTTTAAGGAACACTTATCATGTGAGATTAAGACAAATGCTCCCGAAGGGTGTGAGGGAAAGAGACAAGGTGTCTCTCCGTGTGATAAAAGTCATATGAAGGGCTCTGAAGAATTCCTCTTCGGACACCATCCAGCGGGAAATACTCATGCGTAAAACGTATCCCATTCATTTCACTGAGGCCTTTGCAAAGGGATTTAGTAAGCTTTAGGCATACACCAAGATACCATTTATGAAATCTGAATGTAGTCTTATCTTTTGTGTATCTACACTGTAGTAATAGCCAATTCTGCACTAAAATGCAGGTCAGTGGAAAGGAAGGAAGAGGATCATACCAAAGAAAAAAGGATATGGAACCAACTGGGGTCCCCCCAGTTCCTTTCTTTCCTTTTTTTTGCCTTGAAAGCTTGTTATGTCACAAGTTGGTCCCTTAACAATATCTGCCAAAAGATTCAGCATGGCACAGACTCATGTGCTCTCTTCACTCCTTCGACTGCATGCCTTGATTGTGAACCAGACCACATTGCCAGTACTAGCAATTTGAAATCCTCGTATGCTGGGCATGCTGTATACTTGCTCCAAAGTGCTGGGTTAGAGAGAGCTCCTGCTCAACTCCTGGGCTCCTGTATCAACTGCTTTATGTCACACAGTTTCCGTGAGGAGCTTAAAGCCGTGTACATGATTCACCTTCCTTTCAATTTTGCCCTCAGACTAACCCCACCATCTAAGTTAGGCTGAAGGACAGGGACTGGCCAGTTATGCAGGATGGCTTTTCTAATAGTCAGAATGAGGCTGCTATGTCACACAACAGTCCTTAGGTCAGTCTCAGGAAAGAACAGTAGATTGTTAGTTATTTAATGTAGTCTTACCGTAGTCTTCCATCAAGAGATTTTGTGATTTGGGTGCCAAAATGACTGGACAATGCACCTTGACTTGAGTGAGTGAAGGAAGGCACTTGCTGCCCTGCCTCAGGCAGCAAAATATCTTGAGTGGGCCCTGCCTGCATTTCTTCAGTAAGCTTCATGTGAGGGATTCAGCCAAAGCTTCCCAAATGTTATCTGAAACTCTTACTGTTATGCTGCATTGAGAACGATTCAGCTAAATGAATGGATACGAGATGCACATAAACTCATAATCTATTTGGACAAACTATAAAACATTCTTCAATATATTAAAATCATAGAAGCTAAAAGTGCTAGATCAGGAACAGGCGTATTTCAGTGAAATGACCTATAAATTAAAAATTATTTCAAAGCAGAGTGGTTTACTTGCTAAAAACTACTGGAGTCCTTTAAGGTAGAATTAACTGCCATGGAAAAACAAGATGTCTTTTTTCCATTTTATGAAGGATATTGAAAAAGTACAGTGTGTCCAGAGGTCATGTGACCATAATAGTGAGTGTTCTGAAAACCAGGTTCTATGAGAAAGCAGAGGAGGAAAAAAAGTAGGAGAAGAACATCATCTATAGATCAGTAGAAAAGATTCAAGACGAGGTCAAATAATGGTTTGAAAGACTGTCAAGGAGAAGATTTAGCAGATTTCTTTCTCTATTGTAGGACTAGGACCAATATGAAGAAATTGCCGGGCAGCAAATTTCAGCTAAATATTATAAGAAACTTCCTACTGGTACAAACTGTTGCACAAGGAGAAATTGGGATGGGCGACAATTCTGTTTTGCTTGTTGACAGTGGCGTAGTGGTTAGATTGTAGTACTGCAGCCAAAACTCTGCTGATGATGACCCAGATTCAATCCCAGGTAGCCAGCTCAAGGTTCACACAGCCTTCCATCCTTCTGAGGTTGGTAAATTGAGTACCCAGGGGTGGGGGCAATGTGTAGCCTGCATAATTAAGTTGTAAAGCTCCCAGAGAATGCTTTAAGCACTATGGGGTAGTATATAAGCAGCATGTTTGTTTAGCTTCTTTTTTTCTAAGAACATGTGGAAATTCACAACTTCTTCACAAATATTGTTGTTTTTAAGGAATTCAGATTTGGAATAGTCCAAAACTAACAGATTTGTTCAGCCAGGCTAAGGGCTGTGACTGCTCCGCTGCATGTTCAACCATGTGTCAATTTAGATCTCGTATTTCTTACAGTCTCCCCAAACCTATGGCAGATAAGTATGCCTTGGTCCTCTCCATGTTGATGCTGTTGGCATCAGCCAGTGCTAAAGAATGGTGAGGATTTTGTTTCTGCTCATTTTTATTGGACTTTTATAAAAATCAGCAAACATCATCATGAAGTGGTTGAAACATTTTGGGGAGTGAAACATTGCCCTATACTTCATGGGTGCTGTAGAACACAGCCGAGACCCCATTCTGAGATGAGTCCTTAGCTGAACATCTAGGGCAAGCAGCTTTGGTTACTAATGAACAACCAGTGCTGTATCCTCATCCTTTTTTTCTTTCTTTTTTCCCATGATGTAAACATAACATGAACTAAATGCTGTATCTAAAAGGGAACATTAATATGAAGGTTCAGGTGGGGAAGGCTGTTAGAGGAAGAGAATTTGGGTTGACATTTTATGTCTTTTAAAATGTTGACCTTTTGGAAATATCACTGTGTACATTTTAAATATTAATAAAGGAGATGGCTGTTAGATGGCAGAGTGGCTGTTTGTCTGGGGGATGACCTTTCATTGAAGCAAAAGAAAATTGACAGTTTTATTAGCTATAGAGGATTAGGGGGTCGGTAGAGAGTGGAGGGGAATCTGCCACTCTAATTAGTTAAACAAGCTATATCCTGTAAATGAATAGGGGTTTGAGGCTGTCTTCGAGGTTCCTGCAGGCATAGCTCAGCCCAGTTTTATATATTCTTAAGTAAATGTTTGCTTTGCTAATAAGGCATCCCTACTCCTAATGCTTTTGAGGGTGACCTGGGATGATTAAGGCTGGTAAATCAAACCAATCTATCTTTCTTACAGTTTTGTCTTCCAACCATTGATCTCAAAAGAAGTCTGGAAAGGCAGATATAATCTATCTTTCCTCCTTAAGGCAGAAAATATTTTGAATGTTTTCTCCACTCCAAAGATATTTCTCTTCCTATTATTTTCATGGGGATAGCTGCAGTAAACTAACATTTTACTGCACATTTTTAAACACATTCATACCTGAGCTATGGAAAAATTCTCACTGACACGCCTTGGAATAATTCTTGTGGTTGGGTTACTCCAAAGGCGGAGAATTCAGCCTGGAGTGGTTTTGGTACCCTCTATTGCCTCTAAAAACCCTAGATTTAGACAGGCAGAAGGACTTTAGGTGGTCCTCTAATTCAGCCCTTGTTCAATGAGGGACAGATGACTAGCCAAACTTTGCTGAAGCATTTAGTTACCTCCCCTCAAATTAAGCTATGCCATATGCACACATATGGTGTGGCTGGACAATACCAAGGGTGGACTTTGAAAGGGTTTTCCTTGCTTGGACTACTGCTCGTAGAAATCACCTCACTGTATGGCCACCAAAATTTGCAAAACTCTGAGTGGAGGCCAGTGTCTGCAGCAAGATATTAGGGTAGCCCACCACCACCACCCAAAAAAGGAAAGGAGAGGGTAGTAGATGACATAGTAAAGAGCTAGACCAGGAACAGGCCTTTGGGCTATCTTAACAAAATGAGACACTTCCCTTCCATGGTGAATTGTGGAAAGCCTTGTAAGATTTCTCACCTTCAACCAAGAGCAAAACAAAAACTTCTTAAGAAATTCAAGGTGCTGTAATTTGCACAAAATGTTAAGTCCTTTCCCTTGAAGAACAAAGCATGTGTGTGCACACACACAAACAACAAGCACAGAAAAACTGATTGACTCTTAATAGTGGTTATTGTGTGCCATCAAGTTGCAACTGATATACAGCAGCCCTAAAAGGACTTTCAAGGTAACTGCAATATTTAACGAGTGGTTTTACCAGTATCACCACCACCCAGTAAGTCTGCAAGGCCAATAAAGGATTTGAATGAAGGTTTCCCTGAGTCCTGCTTTGTCACTCTATCCACTAAACCACATCAGGCATCTAAACAGACCAGCTAGTGCTTCAGGACAGTTTGATTGTTTAAAATCAATGCGAACACACTATATGATGTTTCAGATTTTTTTAAATTCCATGAAACAAAGCAGCGGCTGCTTTTGCAGTTTTGTGCATCTTGCTCAAGTTACACAATTTATATAAAATTGTTGAGTTGGTAGAAGCAGAAGAACATAGCAATTCCTCATCCGTCACTGTGAAGATAAGACAAGGAAGGATCTACATCTCTTATCTCCTCCCTCCAGAATTAAATGGAATAGAACTCATACCTGGCATGAACTATCTCCCCCTATTTTAGTGAGTGCAACAAATAGCCTTGTTAAAAGGACTGTTGGCCTTGTGCTAATATATATATATATATATCTCACAAGAAATGTGATACATCTCACATTTCTTAATCCTTTTGAAGAGGGTGACCTAGTTCTAATAAATGAAATGTAGCTGAACTCTGTAGCAAGTCCTCAGAACAATCTTCAAATAGCTTTATAACATTCACAGAGGCTTGGATAATCCCAGTGGTCTGCAATGAATTATCATAACAGACTTCGCTGACAGCTGAAATTTGGTTAAACAGAAACCATCCGGTTTCTCTGCTAGATTTATTGCCCTAGTCTTTTCTGAGGTCCTTTCCTAGAAACTGAACTGGGAATAAGAACAGTGAAACCATTAAGTATATCTATCTATGTTACTAATATATGAAAGATTATCTTCCCCTCAGGAAACTTCATTTCTCCAGGCTGCTGCAAAACAAACTCCTCTTTTAACAACACTGACAATATTATGTGCCTGTCCAGATGGGGGAATTTGGATCAGTTTGATTTGGGCCTCAAAAGTTCTTATCTTCAGAGTGATCCATCTTATCTCACACTTAAGCAACGCTTCCATCCACATTGAAGATGATTATTCTCCTGTGAGAAAGGTCCACACAGGTCTTTGGATCACCAGTTTATTCATGACTAAGGAGGCAACAGCAACACAGCAGAGGAAAACAACTAACAGTAGCAGTGCTGTCAGTAAAGGTGAGAGAGGAAAACAGGGTGAAGGTTGGGAAGATGGAAGAAAGGTAGCCTCACCTTTTGCCCACCTTTCTCTTCATCCAGGGCTCTCCTAGTACTGTGCTGCTTTGTGGAGGTTGGAGGCATTGAATACATATCTCCCTTCCCCACCTTTTCCCATGGCCGTTGTTCAGTGGGCCACAGTGACTTTTCTTTTATTGTTGTTGTTAAATAAAATAAGTAGAATAGCAAAACAGAAATGCATCGAGCTAACATGGTACACTTATAGTACCAAAAGACACCTCTTATGTATTGAAATTGTGCTATGTCAGTTAGGTAAATATTTGGAAGAAGAAGACAAAAATACAGAAGGGGGCTTTTTTCCTCCTCCTTTTTAATGCCACAACCCACCTATTAGGTCACAGGGTTGTTGCCTAAGGCAATACTGCAAACAGCTCTGTTTGGGCACCGACTAACCATTTGCACAGACTACACAATCCAAAGTATGCTGAATCGTGCCAAAAAGACAGAAGCTCCTAGCACTGTAGTCAAAATGAGTGGACATCATAATTTGGTTTAAACAAAACTGCACCAAAAGCAATCCAAATAGTGATCTATGTATATCTGTCTGGACAGGCCCTCACGTAAGCAAATAGAATCATTGCCTGCTATCACAGAAGGAATGCATCCTTGTCTTCGTGTTCCACTTTTATGCTTTATGCTTTATTTATTTCCCAGTAGGGCAAGGCAAGGCAAGAGCTCAACGAGCTTATGTGATGGGGTGTACTGGGGAAACATAGTGCCTATTTTAAAAGCTGTGTCAAGTATTTGTTTTCAGGCATTCATCTCTACCACTGTATAATTCCTCGGGGTTTGACAATTAATGTATTGCAGGCACGGCCATGGCTCTCAGTTCCCACTGTTGGTTCTCATCTCCGGACCCTTCCGTGTACACTTCTGTGATGTAGCCTGGAGGATGTGAGGAAACATATGAAGTGAGAGATCCCAGTGCTATCACTTTTTATCTGACCTCTTTCTCTAGCCTGTTTGAAATCTCAGGCAACTCTTTTGAAACAAGCTAGTTCTTAGGACAGGGGTCTGGTGGGAAAGGGATGTCTGAAACTATTCAGACAACAATGTATTCTCTTCTCCCCCCCCCCCCCCCCCGTTTGGAAAGGATGGATATCTTACTGTTGATTTGTAAGACCTTTCTCTTCAGGCTGGATTTCCCTTCGTGACTGACTGTCTAAAAGGGCTTTTAAAAATGGGATTGTTTGTCTTCTTGTTGTTTTTAAATCTGTTTTAGTCATGCTTTTAAAAATATTTTTAACATAATATTTGTTTAAATATTTAAACAACTTATTGTTTTCTGCTTTTATTCTTGTTTCTTTTTAATGATAATAAGCTGTCTTGTGTCCTTTTTTAGGAGTAAAATGGGGTAATAATATTTTAAATAAATTTAAAAATTGTAATGTTTATCCATTTCCCACTTAAACAACAGTACAGGTTTTTTGTTTGTTTATAAATGTTTCTGTAGCGAGAGAGAGTGTAGTTCTGTCCAAGAGATGCCCACCTATCAGGGAAACTTTAGTTGTGGGTATCCTGCGCTGACAGGGGGAGATTTCACGACTTGAGGCCCCTTGAGGTCCCTTCCAGCTCTACAGTTCCGTGCTATAAAAATATGTTTAATTCATGCTTCCGCTCACCACATGTCTGCATCTTGAGCAAAGCTTATGGACAGTAAGATCTAATTATCTGTGTGCTACCTTCCCAAACTGTTTCCTTTCTCTCCCATATGGGCTTTAAAGGAGAGATGGGGAACTTCTACCCTTATGGCATACAGTAGGACCTTGACTTACGAACGTCCCTACCTACGAATATTTCAACTTACGAACGGCTTCGTTTGCAAAAATCTGCATCGACTTGCAAACGGAGCCTCAACCTATGAACAAAAAAAAGGCAGGGGAAAAGGGCGGGAAATTCAAATTTCCCCTGCCTTTTTTTTTTGTTCCATTCAAACTGTTGGTGGTGAAGAGGCTGCTCTTTCACCCCAACAGTTAGGAAAGGGACCCCCAGGAGGTCTCTGATGGTGGCGGGGAAGCCCTGGGAGACCTCTTGGGGGTCTGATCATGGCAGCGGAAAAGGGCAGGAAATTTAAAATTGCTCCCCCACCACTGTGATCGGAGGTAGCGGTCACCCAGCACCAGGAGGCTTGAGCCAAAACCCAGTCAGCTCAAGTCTCCCAGCGCTGGAAGACTGCTGCCTCCGCCGGGGGCAAGTGGCAAGAGCACCCCAGCCAGGCTCAAGCCTCACGGCGGCGACGGTCATGGCAGCAGGGGACCCCCCAGGAGGCTTCGGACCGATAAGTGCTTTTTTCTTTTTTAAAACTGTTCTGGGTGACTTTTGCAGGGTGGGTTTGGGCTGGGGGGGTTATATTCAGAGGTGGGATTCAGCAGGTTCTCACCTATTCTATAGAACCGCTTCCTAAATGTATTATTGGTTCTTAGAACTGTTTGCTGGCCTGAGATGAATGAAGGAGGAGGGGCCAGGTGACCAGGAACGAGCGGGGGAGAGGGGGGCACAATTAGCTGCCTCCCTTCCTGCACCACACTGAGCCATCTGAGTTGGGGTGTGGGTGAGAGAGATAAAGCCCCCTCCCTGGGGGAAAGGGGGGAGGATGAGTCCTTGACGTCACTGGAGGAAAGCCCATGGCCTCGAGGCAGAGGGGGGCGTGATTGACAAGGCATGAGGGCAGGACACAGAGGGGAAAAGTTTTGGGGTGAGACCGCTTCAGTCAAACACCCAACCGTCCTCGTTTTACTATGATTTTTTTCAAGTTAAAGGTACAGTGGACCCTCTACTTAAGGAATTAATCCATACTGGAATGGTGGCTGCAAGTCGAAAGGTCTGTAGGTCGAATCTCCATTGACCTACAATGCATTGAAAACTGATTAAACCCACAACTGGCAGTTTTTATTCTATTTTTGTTCCATTTTGGTTTTTTCTGGTCTGTAGGTCGATTCTCCGGCTGCAAGTCGAATCTAAATTTTGCAGCCAGAGAAGTCTATAACTCGAAGTCTGTAAGTCGAGCCGTCTGTAAGTCGAGGGTCCACTGTACCACATAAGACTGTTCCTCTGCCTAGAAACAGTTTTTTTTAAATCTCAGAGAATATCCAATGCATGAACTGGTGACGGTCTCACTGATCCACACAAGCAAGGTATGCAGTAGAAAAGCCACTCACACCACAAAGAGATCACACCCAAACCTCCAAGCCTCATTTAGAATAACAAAGAACTCTTCCTCCTGCCCCAAAACTGACAATTTCGGGAGAAAAATGGCACACAGATGACCCACTCTGTTAGAAGGAGGAAGACAGCTATCAGTATTTTAACACTAGTAAGATTTACTATTCTTGAAGGCCATATATCCAGGACCAAGAAAGGAAAACACACAAACATATCAATAGATAAGGGGAATCGAAACTCTTCTCTCCAGACATTCAGGCGCATCTTGACCACAGGTCAACATGGGGGGGGGGGGCTGGAGG
The DNA here is from genome assembly GCF_051106095.1 of Pogona vitticeps. NCBI lineage: Eukaryota > Metazoa > Chordata > Lepidosauria > Squamata > Agamidae > Pogona > Pogona vitticeps. The sequence goes on from NC_135783.1 coordinate 153,223,612, forward strand.
GACTCTGAGGGGGAGGGACCATCATGAGAAGACAGAATTCCCCAGAAAAGACATACATGAGAGCATACTAATCAAGCATTTGTTGATATTGGTTGTTGTGGGTTTTTCAGGCTCTTTGGCCATGTTGTTCTTCCTGATGTTTCGCCAGTCTCTGTGGCTGGCATTTTCATAGGACTGGAGTGTTGAGATTGGCTTTCAAGCTTTCATTTCTGAGATTACTTTCAAGTAAATATGCTTCTTTTTGTTCATAGGATTTTTTAAAAATATGAGACATGTAATTTAGCATATGATGAAATATAGATATGTAGAATGGTACACAACCTTTCCAAGGTGCTATATTGACCAAAATGAGTACAGGCCATACCATTTCTGTGGGGGAAAAAAATCCCGGGTGTAAAAGGAGAAAGGAAAGCCATCCCCCGAACATCATCAGGATTGATTCCATTCTTAGCAGGAGGGGAAAAGGGATGATCCAAGCGTGGCTGTTTGTGTGTATGCACGTGTGAATTGAAACAGGTGTATTCTCCTTGCTTAAACCATCTTGATCTCAAGGGGACTTCTCCTGCGTAAATACAGAGAGATCCAGGTTGTGCATAGATGAAATATCATTTATAGACCGGAAGATTACCGGGGGGGGGGAGAGTTTTTGGAGTGAGTCAAAGCAAATTTAACTTCCATATGATGAATCCGGAGTTCTTTCCGGGGGAACACCCCGAGTTCTATTGAAGTTCTGTAAACCGCATGGCAGGCACAGGGCAGGATAAATAGTTATCTTCTTGACTTCCCCAGGAAAGCAGCTCCAACGGATCTTCTCCAACCCAAAGAAACACCCCGTTTGTTTCCTGAATTTAGCTGCAATTCTCACAGTAGCTGGCGGTGGGGAAATCCATATTTCTAACAACAGCATACTGCTGCGAGTGATCCCTCCTGTCATAATAATAATATGGAGCAGTTGGAGATGGGCTGGTCTGGAATTGACAGTTAAAACCCATAAACTTGACAAAATACCTGTCCCTGGTGGAAACGAAAATTGCTAGCACCTGTTTGTTGGCATGGTTCAATACAGCTGTGGGCATTGTGGGACTCTCTTTGGGACCCAGCTTAGGAAGATTGTCATGTTGAGTATCTGCACGTTCAGATTTAACCCTGCATCCTGAGTGTATGCTGGAGGCTGAAGTAAACCAGAGCTGCCCTCTCCAATGAATAGGAAAGAGTTATTTGGATCCGTACTATCTGTGCGTTTGGTTGTGGGAAGGGAGATGAGCTTTTGTGCTCTTTATTACTTTTTTCCATCCTGACCCTGTGCCTTGCCTGCTCCTGCTTGACCAATCCAGGGTCGGAGTGCCCTGCTCTTCCCTATTATTATGCCATGCCTTTCATTCTCCATCCAACACTGCTTCTCTTTGTTGCTGTCAGAGGATAGTTTAATTGTGTGTGCCAGTTTCCATGAACTTACTCCACCACCAGCTTCCCATCCCTCGGCCGCCTTTTGTTTCTGAGACACTTTCACCGGACTGGTGTCTCCGTGTCCGTCTGTCTCACTCATAGGAAAAGTCATTTCCCCACTCCCTCTTTCTCTCCCTCTGGGGACAGTGCCACCTAATTCGACCAGTTCCTCTGGCTAGACACCTAAGGCTGCTCTCCGCCCCTCTTTGCCACTCCCTGAGGTGTTTCGGTAGGGGGGGAGCTTCATCCTTGAATTACCCCTTTTATGGCATGCTGGGGGGAAGAGAGATCGGCAGGGAATAGTGGGGTGGGGGGGGACAGGCATCCAAAACAGGGAGGGCAGCAGGGGGAGGAGCAGGGTGCGTGTGTGTGAGAAGGCTCGGCAGCCCCTTCCATGCTCAGGCACAGCTGCAAGTGCCCGATGCAGAGCCTGCACTCTGGGCATTGTGTGTGTGTGAGGGAGAGGGAGTTCTGACCTGCCCCCTCTGGACAGCCGGAGCTCAGTGACACCGAAGGTCGTTGTAGGTGCCACAATCAAAAGCACCTACCCGCCACGGTGGGTACTGTATGGGATGTACCATGGTTGGATGGGATGTACAATGAGTCTGGTGTGCTGTGAGGACAACTCGCCAGCCATGCCACCTGTGCCATGGTGCCATGAAGGGAAAGAGGGAACTGAGAGGAGGAAGCGGCCGCTGAGAGTGAGTGGTGGAGGTGGAGCCAGCCAGGGCTCTGAGGGAAGCCATCATCACAACCAGCGCCGCCACCAACACCAATGCCCTCAAAGCAACTGGCGAGGAGAAGCGGTGGGCGCGGGGTGGAGGGGAAAGATGGAGGAGGAGGAGACCTCAGAGGAGTCAGTAACTGAAGGACCGATTGAGGTGGTGGGGTTGAGGTGGAATGGCGACAGATTGAAAAAAGACCATACCTTCCAAGCCAGAAGGAAGTGGGGGAGGGGGAGAAGAACTCCACAACAGGTGCGCAAAGGCGGCCGGCCTCCAGGTAACAACAAGTAGGGCTATCAGTCATTTCAGGAGCAGGAAAGGGGATGGAAACAATTTTTACTGGTGAGCTATAGCGTGAAATAGGAGGTAAAGGTAAGGAGAAATGTGTCAGTTCTCTGTCAAACTTGGTCATAAGCACCCACTGTGAGGTGTGTGTTTGTTTGTGTGTGTGTGTTTGGCACATGCCCACGGTGAGGGTAACAGCAGCGGTATGCCCAAACAGATACACTTATCTAGATGTCTTAATCATGTGAGAAGTAGTTGTGATGATAGGCAGTAGGGAGACCACTGTGGAAGAAACCCTCATTGGATCCCACTGTCCTGGGCATTTATATTTATTTATTTATTTATTTATTTATTTATTTATTTATTTATTTATTTATTTATTTATTTATTTATTTATTTATTTATTTGTCATTAGGACATAGAACCTGTTGTTAATTTATTTGAATCCCACCACTGGTTATATTTCTGTGCTGTGTTGTTTTGTTTTTTGGTGATTTTATTTCTTGCAGTCCCATCGTGGGACCTGCTCCAATGTTTATTTTTGGATTGTGTGTTTTTGATTTTTTGCAGTCCCAGCGTGGGACTTGCAGTGGTGGGTTTTTGTGTGTGTTTTTTTTTTTGTTTGGTTTTTTCTTCCTCGGAATGCATTAATCGGTTTTCAATGCATTCCTATGGGAAATGGTGCCTTGACCTACAAACATTTCGACTCGTGAACACCGTTCCAATACGGATTAAGTTCATAAGTCGAGGTACCACTGTATATGGTGTTGGGGTTTTTGCAACCTTGCATGCTGCCTTTAGTAGGTGTGGCTGGGACGGACCTTTCTGGGCTGGGGTGACTGTCAATCTATCCAGCACTAACAGATTGTTCCTTCCCAGCCTCTGAATTCAAAGAAAGCCCCACCTCTCTGCTCTGTATCCCTTTCCCCTCTTCTTCCCACTTCTGCTGTGCAGCTAGAGGAATTTAACCAACAATTCAAATTCTGCAACAATATGCCCCACAGGGGATATTTTCTTTCCATGGCTGACATGAATGTATTTTACAAATGACAACAAAGCATAAACAAAGGACGCAGGGCAAGCTTTTGCTTTTTCCCTAGAGGCCTATAAAGTCCTGAAAGGCTCTTGGGAAGATGTTCAGGCATCAGAATTTCTGACCCGACAACCAAGGACCCTGATTTTTCAAGATCTCTTACTTCCATGGAGAGCCTTTCCACAAGCAGGAATCTCTCCTCTTCGGACTCATTGTTGCTTCTCTGAGCGAAGCAACCAGATATTGATGTACCTGAATACCACTACTGGTCCTTGGGGGAGGAAGAGTTGAATGAGCATATTTATGCCCTTCAAGATTGCACAAAAAGAATGAACATCTGGATGTCCAATAGATGGAGAGAGGAAACACATTTCTTCATGGGCAAACGCAAGCCTTCGGCTTTCCTAATTATCTCGAGAGAACAGTAATTCATTATGCTATGCTAATCTGAATCTGTGCTTGCTGCATAGGAAAATCTTGAACAATTTCTGTTTGCTGTAAGAAACACAAGAAGCTGAGTGTATTCATAGCGGAGGGAACGAGCAAAACAACGATAATGGGCAAAGTACATGGAAAAAGAGATCAGACTCAAACTCTCTGTCACAAATGTTATTCTTTTAAGAAAGCAACTACTGAGAGTGACTTCCGGTAAGACTTCCTATTTCTGTCAGAGAATGAAGAGCTTGAAAATTTATATCTGAAATAGTAATTGAATTGCTAGTACTCAGGCCCAAACAAGTAGTTAGGTATTGTTATAGTTACACTTTATTTATCTTGCTCTTCCATCATAACCAGAAACTTTTCCAATATGACTAAAACAAACCGGGCATGTTTAGACTTGAGAAAAAGAAGACTGCGGGGTGATGTGGTAGCACTTTTCAAATATCTGAAAGGTAGTCATACAGAGGAGGGGCAGGATCTGTTCTCGATCATCCCAGAGTGCAGGACATGTAATAATGGGCTCAAGTTACAAAAGCCCGATATAGGTTGAATGTCAGGGGGGAAAAAGTCTTCATTGTTAGAGCAGCGCAACAATGGGACCTTGGGAAGTGGCGAGCATTCCAGTGCTGGAGGCAACCATCTGCCAGATCTGCTTCGGTCTGAATTCCTGCTTTGAGCAGGGGGTGGGATTCAGTGGCCTTATAGGCCCCTTTCAACTCCATGATTCTATGATTCTATGATTCTTTTCCTTCAGCGGTGTGAGTCAACAACACAAGCCAACACTTTAAACATACATTATTCCTTGTTCACCATTTAATAAAGTTACACTCCCCTCCATAACTACAAGAACAACTAAGTTACTGTTACACTACAGGAAGAGTAACATTATCTTTCATTAACATACAATTGTAATGTGATGTGATGTACAATCACATAACACAATTCTGATATGAGGTACCACAATTATGGGGAAAAGAAAATAAATCCCAATATTTAGTTACCTCCAAACTCTGTGGGAATGTATAAAGAAAAGCTGTCCAGGCACAGATTTTTGCACTTGGGAAATACTCAGATACAGCTCCAATACTCATCCCAGACGTTGTGTTTACTGTTTACATGTCAAGTGTAGTACGTTAAAAGAAAGAAGCAACAGAGTATATGCATGTCTCCTCAATTCTATCTCCTGGCATCATCTGAGTACTGGAAATGTGTGTTATTCCACAGCGAAACCTGGAAAGTCACTTTTCCATTACTTTTCATTACTTTAAAAGGAACTCTTAGTTTGGTAAGATAATGGCATAAAACCTGAACGATTACATCAAAATGCCCCGAAAAAGTTCTTAAAATGCCCTTAAAAGGTAACATTTAAAATAAAGGACAATAACTAGAAAATGTGATTCACTGCTGTGTCACTGAAATGTCTTGCTCATTGTATTACTTTGAGATGTAATTCTGAGTTCGTTTTGTAAAATGTACCTGTTTTGTCACTGTAGTTATTGCCATTTTCCCCCTCATTCAGACAATGTCAATCTTGCCTTGGTATATACAGGCACAAAATCCATGCCGTTCCACATTTTCTGTCCCCACATGAAGTCTAGGTGGGTTGGTTGCTAGGTAGGTAGGTAGGCTATTCGAGGAACTAAAGGTGCTATGGCATTTTTCCATTAAATCAATTTCCAGCCTCAACTTCTTGGATGGAAGGTTTCAATTTGCAGTCCTTTGGGGCGGGGAAGGGGGCGGGGGCGATAAAGGAGAAGCTGCAGTATGGAAATGGATTTTGTGCATATTTATTTATTTATTTATTTATTTATATTGAAGAATCTGAAGAATGTCCTAAAAAAAGGTTTTAATGGAAACTTGTTATTAAATGAAGTTTGGATGTGAATCTTGGTAAGCCTCATGTCCTTCTGTAATGAACAGGGATGAACTAGGAGAAAAGATGATGGGACTTCCCTCCATTGGTCTGCCCACTCTTACATCTATGGTAAGGTAAAGGTAGTTCCCCTTGACATTTACTCCAGTCGTGTCCTACTCTGGGGCACGGTGCTCATCCCCATCTCCAAGCCATAGAGCCAGCATTTGTCCGAAGACTGTTTCCGTGGTCACGTGGCCAGCATGACTAGACACAGAACACCATTACCTTCCCACCGTGGAGGTACCTATTTATCTTCTCGCATTTACGTACATGCTTTTGAACTGCTAGGTTGGCAGGAGCTGGGACAAGCAACGGGAGCTCACTCCGTCACATGGATTCAATCTTACAACTGCTGGTGTTCTGACCCTTCAGCACAGAGGCTTCTGTGGTTTAACCCATGGTGCCACCACATCCCCTCATCTATGGCACACACACCCCCAAAAAAGGTAAATAGTTAGAAGCAACTACACAGATTATAACTCATTACTTCCAAACTCTGCTTTATTACACTGGATAGGAAGTACTGCTCCTTTATATATCTTTTATAAATATTTTTCCGAAGCAGATGGGTTTTTAAAAATTTTTTAATCTGCAGCTTGAGCCAGAAAGATCCAAATTTCTGGTCATCAGTGTTCAAATTATGTAAGCTGCTTTGCAGAAACCAGTAAAACATATGCTAATGTGCTTATTTTGCATAAACTTGTCTAAAGTTGTGCATATTTTTTTCTGACAAGATGTATGATGTTTTGCAGAGTTTGGGGTATGTTGATGTTACTGTTGTTTAAAAGTGATATAACGGTTGAAAGAGATGAGCAGCTGCAGATGCCCCTGCATGAAACTACTGCAACATCACTGGAGGCAGTAGGAGAAAAACATATGGGAGAAGATGTCTATTTTTTGGTATACAGCTGTTCCACTCAGGAACATTGATGCTTTTTTATAGATCCTGACCAGACATTTACAAATCTGTCTTTCCAAGCATGAACACTGGTCCTCTCCACCTTTCTTTTTCTCTTTAAATAATAGTGTACATGTTCAAGAAGTCAATTTCTGCACCAAGAGCAACATTCTGAATAAAATCCTGGATGATCAGAATTGCAGAAACAGAGAGCCCTGTTTTGTCTCTTGCATTGTGCATTCTGTTAAGTTTGTAGCTGGAAAGTTCGTAGCTGTGCAGCATGTTGCAAAAGCACTCGTTCTCATCACAGCCATAGGGAGGTTTGGAGACAGCATAGGGTCAAGGAATATTTCCAGGCCCTGGGCCTCTAAACTCCTTCTGGGAGAAATCCAGTCCTGATCACTAAGCCAGACTTACCGTCAACCAGCCACACTTCTGTTTTTTTCTCACTGACACCTCAATCCACACTTCAAACTTTGTCTCCCTGTGGCTTCATGTATATGTCAAACAGCATGGGGGAATGGAACAGAAGAACTCTATGGGATACTAGATGCCAAAGGCAATGATGTCAAACACTTATTCCTCCAAAACTACTTTCTGGTTCTGAGCCAAGAAGGACCAGGAAGGATAAGAACCACTACAATACAGTGCCGCCAGTGCCTATTCCAGCCAGGTGGTACAAAAGGATACAATGGCTAATGGTTTAAAAAGCCACCAGGAGAACCATGTACTCCATGCAGTACGTGACAGAGGTTTTCTCTCAAGGCAACCAAAGCAGTCTCGGTTGCATATCCTAGCCAAAAATTCAGTTGAAATAAGTCGAGATAGTGTCACCCAGAAGAAACCATAGTTGCCACATCAGCACCTTCTCAGTAAGCTTCATCAAAAATGGTAGATTTGGGACTGGCCAGTAGCAGTCCTGGATTCTGTGTATAAATCAGGCTGAGTAACCTACTGCAACCAGGGTGGATAAAAATCTATACTTTTTTTTTAATCAAATTTAATTTTTTTTAGAAATGATTTTGAAAATTTAAATCAAATCCGCCCTGATTGCAGCTAATGAGTAGCTTCCACTGGATCAATTCAAGATATCAAACCTACCCATTCAGGAAATATTTTCTAACTTTAAGAGGAAAACTGTAGAATTACACTAGTGGGATTGGAAAGAGTCACCTTGTTTTTATGTGACTCCACAGACAGCATGGCTGCCTCCCAGGGAGGCAACTAAAAACATGGGTGCTTTGAGGGGAGAAGGCCAACCTTACTTCTTCTAAACTGTATGTTTTAGACAAAAGAAAGAATTTCGCTATGGTTCGTACTTTCAGAAACAGAGAACACATCTGTTCTATGATTCTATGACTCTTTTTCATTCACCTGGACCATGGACATCTATCTCCCCATGTGATCACATCCAAAAGACAGCCTGATTCCATGGCTTTTTAACTCAGTTACTGAAATAATACATCTTGATGATAATGGAAACTATTAGCCCCTTGAAAAAGAAGAGTTACAGTAACCATAACTGCAAAGGTGGAGTGGTGGTGGCAGCAGAAATGTTGATTATCCTCAGAACCACATAGAAGGGAAGTCTTGGAATACAGCAGAAACTTGTGAGAGAAATTAAAATCCAGTTCTTTGCATGTTAACAACAAAGGATCCCACCACCCAGGGATGTTGGCAAGTCTTCGGTACCAAGTCCTGAGTCTGAGTCCAAATGACAAGCCCCAAGTCAAAGTTCGTATTTAAAACAAGCTTTTCTTTTTCCCCAGAAAAAAAGGAACAGGTGGGAGGGTTCTGAGTTGCAAGTCGAGTCTGAGTCACTGGGGGGGGGGGACCCTGAGTCAACTCCAAATCGTGTCACTGGTGCAACTTAAGTCAGTCTTGACAGAGAGTCCCACAACTTGAGTCTCTGTCCCTGCCTCCGCCACTCCCAGACCATCCTGCTGCGTGCCTAGTGAAAAGCAGCACAGCACAAAAGTGTAGTGTAAGTAATGAGAGATACTGCCACTGTCGCCTGGAAGTTTAGTAGAAGCATCCTTGGTACGGTAGAAAAAATCACAAGTGTTCTTAACAAAGCTACCAGCATCACCACTGCCATTATACAATTCTGTGATGCGCCCAGGATTGTAATAACTGTGCACAGTTCTGTTACCACACTTGGAAGCTGTTGAGGTGGAAAAGGTACAGCAGAGGGCAACCCTAACAGGCGGTTAAGAGCAAAGGAAGTGGTGTGGGTCTCTGAGCGTCTCCAAACAAACCAAAATGCAACAAAAGAAGGTGAGATTTCAAGTTCCTCAGAGGTCTTTAAGTCATTGTCACCATTTGGCTTCAAACTGTCTTTGTCAATTGCAACCTTACTAATCTGGAGAACAGGGCTAATAAGACTCTCTTTTCTTTACTGGGGACATGTCGGGCTGTGGGTTAAGATTGATACCCTGGGGGACCATCTGTATTGAAATGAATATACATGAACAGTAGACATGCGATGCTTGAGTCTAATTAACATATGCCAACCTGCTTGTTCACATCTTCACACTTCCAGATGATAGCAAAAGGAGCGCCTCAGTGTGAGAATGAAACCAGCAGAGTTAGAGATAAGTGGAAAGGGTCTCTCAAGAAAAAGCCTCCCTTTCATTTCTATTTTCTGCGGCCCTTCACCATTGCTAGTAGGCACTATGTAGAAAACACCACCACCTCTTTTAGCACGTCTGCTGCTCCTGAAGAGCGCTTGCGCACTAAGTGGCTTTTGGAATCATCCTGCCAGCCTGCTGAGAATCTATTGACATAGAGATGATTTTCTTCTTCTTTCTGAGCAACCTGGATCTTTTATTTGCAACAGCAATGGGTGGGAAAAACCACCGTGGATTTTTTTTTCCCTATCTAATGCTTAATTGGACCCCCAGGCAGACACAAAAAAACTAGTGTAACTTGGAGGTGACCAGTAATTACAATTGGAACAGTGGAAAGCTATTACAAATATCAGCCTTCAGGGCAAACGTAACTTGCTAATATATTACTGTAGGCTGTATTAATATATATTGTTTAGCAATGCAGTAGAGCATTGTGATTCCTCTTATTTAAAAAAAAAATCTTATTTGTAGTCTGCCAGTCAGAATCATGTCAAATGATCCATGCTATTGTTTCACTAGGTACATGCCATTTGGATTTTTTTTTCTCTCAGTTCCCACAGACCCCGACTTATGATATCTGTATTTCATAGACAGTGGAACCGATTACCTTGAGAGGTGGCGATGAGTGTTCCAACACTGGAGGCATTCAAGAGAAACTTAAACAACCACCTGGCAGATATCTTTGATTTGTATCCCTGCATCGAGCAAAGGGTTGGACTTGATGGTCATATAGGCCCCTTCCAAGTTCACAATTCTATGGTTCTATGACTCTGTTTCACTCACCTGGAGCATGGCCAAATCCTCCAGTGCTTTATAGCATTCTAAGCCTTCATCTCCTGCCCACAGTGCATCCTGGGAGGAAACTGCAGCTATGTTTTCTGGACATTATTGTTATTTGAGATGTCTTGAAAGGGGAGCAAGACCACCACTCTCAGAAAGCATTGCAGCAGGAAATGGAGGCCTAGAATGCTATACAGCTGTGGAAGAATAGGCTGTGCTCCAGTGTGAGTGCAATATAAGTTTCTCAGGCATAGGTCTGGGGGGAGAATTCTGAGAATTGGAGTTCAAAGAATCCAAATAACACAGCTCTAAGTTTCAATAAATACATAATCAACTGAGGTGGAAACTCTCAGTTGATAAAATTGTACTGTATCTAGGGTTATTTATTTATTTTATTAATGGATTTATGTCCATATTTACAACAGTTATTTGTCACTTCTGCAGCCCTCTTAAAGCGGTGTCCCATTCACTAGCTCTTCAGTATGGCAACAAGGAACACTAATTCCTAATTTCTGATAGATATTTTCCTGGGTCTGCCAGGCCACTGTGACTTATCTCAAGGAAATATGGTTGTTGGAAGCAGGGCTGCTGGACTGCACTGATTCTGCCCCCAGACTTCAGGTAGCTGTCAGAGCTTCTCAGCTCAGCCAAGCACTGACCACCTAGGCCAATTTCCTCCTCACTCAGAAGACTGGATAACTACCATAGCTTGGCTGCAAGGCAAGCAATACTTTTCAACCTCCAGCCATTCCTCTTGTTGCCTGCTTCATTTCTCTGTTTATCCTCTCACTCCTCGTCCTTTTTCCATCTCTGTGTCCTTCATCTTCTTTCTTGTGTTGTACCACTCTTTTGGTCTTTTTACATCACTCGCCCATTCTCCAACTGCTTTGCTGTCTCTCACCTCCAGAAATAGCCAGGTTTAATGTCCTCCCCACATCAAGATGGATGCCTCCTCCTCCTCCTCCTCCACATTATTGCTCTCTCAACTCCACATGCCATTACATCCTGCTCAAAGACTGCACTCACTATCTCTTGAGCATCACCCATGACTGGACTAGCTTACCAGCAATTTACTACTACCTTGCCTAGACCCCGACCTTTTCAGGTCTTGTTCCCTAGTGACTTCCAGTGGCCAAAAGAGTCTAACACCAACCAGGGTTCATTCTCAACCCACGAGATCATCCATTTCAGCTTCGTGGGACCGCTTCAATAGGATATGATGAGAAACATGGCTATGTTTGAATTCTTTACCTCAGGTTTATAGATGGGTTAGTGAGGACTGCAATATTTTAAAGGAAATGTTCCTGGTCACTAGCAGGAGATTGCTTTAAAATCAATTCATTTTGACTACTACCTCTAGACTGAACTTGAAATATAAAACCTGCCACACTTCCTTCGCATTTGGATGACACTTTCAGAGTTACTGAGAGACTCCATCTGTTCCTGTTTCAGTTTGTGTCTGCTGAGACTTTAAAGACTGCCTGTGTGTCAATCAGACACAAAAGATCTACATATAAACTTACTGCTTCCTAAAAATTAGGAGACGGGGAGAGAGAGAAGGACAAAAGGGGTATCTTATGCAAATTAAACATAAAGATGCATGTTGTTAAGTAGAACAGGTTAGTGATCTGCTCTATAGTGTTAGAGAGTAAATAAATTAGGCATGGAAAAGTATTCTGAAATGGTATAATCAGAAATTATTGATATATTTATTGCACTTTTACACTGCCTTTCTCCCAGTGAATAATAAGACAACATAATGAAACAAAATTCGTGATTCAGAATGTACCCTTCAATGATGGACAGGGAAGGTTACTGTACATTCTAAGCTACATACTCTGGCTACATTTGGCACAACTGTTTTCCACACTAGAAGAGCAACTGCTGAAGAAAACTAGATATTTGCTCAGGTCTTACAATTAATGGTATTACCTATTAATGAACTGAGAATTAATATTACTCATTGTTTTACATGTGGGGTAGGTAAACCCAAATTGCAATGAGTCAGTGCTAATCTAAATTCAAATTGTTGCTCTTGCTTTGCCTCCAAATGTCATTTAGGATTTGCACGTGGACTTAACCAAGACCTCAGTTTCCACTGCATCATTACAAACAATGACATCTATCATGGCACTTAAAACTCTTCAATTTTTTTTCAAAAGAATCTCTGGTTTATGAATGCGGGATATTGTGCTTCTGTAGCCATGATTCAAAAAGCCAGGAAACGGCCTGATATTGCTGCTCAAGTTGCCAACAGGAAAAAGGAGTGACACTCCATGGGGGGAAACTCAAAAAGTGGACTCCTTTTTTCATCCGTTAACCACATCTCACCCAGACACAAAGCAATGGTCAGGGCTGTTTTTCAACAAGTGCGAATGGTAGTGAGCACAAGAGGGTATCCTGCAGACCATCTTGACTGGTGCCATTGGTGTCATCAACGTCCAGGCTGCCCTTTGCCATGTAAAGCTTGGGATTCTTTTTCCTGCTGGTAATGAGGGCACAAGAGCTGGATCCAGAAGAATGCCCAAATTACACACTTGGGTCTATAAATTAGAGGGGAGTACCATCCAATTTAGGGACCACCCCCCCAACCTATCGGAGTTCCCCCCCAGGAGTAAAATCTCTGTTTTGTCCCGGTTCAATTTGAGCCTGTTAGCCCTGGTCCATTCCAGTATGCAACCAGGCAATGCTCCAGCATCCAGACAGCATCCACTGTAATCATCTCGGTCTAGTTATTTTTGCTTCTAGAGAGCGTTCCAGTCTGATGTTGTCTAGAACCCATTTATTTGTCTTTCTGATGGTCCATGGTATCTGAAAAACTCTCCTCCAACACTAAATTTCAAATGAATCAGATTTTTTTTCTTCCACCTTTCTTCATTGTCCAGGATCCATATCTGTATACAACAATGAAGAATACCATTGTGTAAATGATCTTCACTTTGGTCTCCAGATGATAATACCAATCTATAATGTGCTGGTGTCAAAACACTGCTAAGGGACTCAACCGGCATTGTTTGGCAAAAGAAGTCACAGCCTCTCCAGATGGACTATTTGGTCACATGGACTACTTAGCTACTACACCATTTAAGCTGGCACAGTGGCTACTCCAGTAATTAGTACATCCAAAACCGGAGACTGTGCTGCTTTGACCCTACACATTTGATGTGATCCTCTGACCACTGCCATTTAAACTGGATATTTCTGTTGCTCACGATGGTAAAAATGTCGGTGAACATACTATGAAGTTAGCGTGTTCAGACCTGACCCTTTGAAAGCAAAGAAGCAGAGATAAAAGGTTTCAGTATTGCCCTTTTGTATTTATGCCAGCCTACATTTTCACGTGGCTGCTAAGCTAAATACCATTACTGTTTTGCTGCAACTTCCAACAATCTCATTAATTTGCTTCCAGAGGCGGTTTGTTGCAAGCATCACAAAGAAAACAGGCCAAATCCCTCTGCTGCTCTACCAGGGAATAGTAAGCAATATAAGTATGAAGAAAATTAGACTTCTTTGCTTGTGCTTGCTTTTCTTGCTTGTAGGGATGTTGGAGAAAGGGTCATAAAGAAACACAACACCTCCTTTACATCTTTTAACACACCCCCTTTGTATCTTTATTTTAGCTGACCCAGAATCTCACTTTGTTAAAAGAACATGACTATGCAGTCTGTGAAGTGTGTAATAAACTATTCTTTGTTCCCTCCTGATTTTAATTTGTTTTTACAACTTATCAGTGGAGCTAAGGCAATCAAGAGCTTTGGCCTTGTCTTTCCTGGGCAAAAAAGAGGTGTTTTTACAAGTTGAGCCTTCAGGGCAAATTATCGGTAATCACACAGGGATTTAGGGGTGCATTTCTTACTTAGCTCAACAAGATCCTGAGTTTTGAAATCCTTCCTAAAACAACTCAATAGAGATCCACTCGTGTTCCAGTTCATGGGTGAACATCTCTCCAGCTGGACTCAGTCCATGTAAATAAACAAAGACATTTATTGTATTCCAAACTTTGTACTGAATATTCATTTTGTCTTTATCAAAAGAAAAAGAAAAAAAGAGAAGGAGAAAGGAGGCATTTATTCATACTTAAATATTGTCAGCATAGAAGAGAAAGGCCGCTGTCAAAGCCCTGGTCTCACCTTTTCACACTACAGCTCTCTCTTGCAGCTCTGTATTAAAGAGGCTTCATCCAGTTAGTTAAGTTGGGTTGCAAATGCGCACACACACACACACACACACACACACACACACACACACACACACACACACACACACACACACACACACACACACACACACACACACACACACACACATGAGAGAGAGAGAGAGAGAGAGAGAGAGAGAAGTTGATTGCTTCTTAACAATTAGCCAGATCCTGGCATTATAAGCTGCAAATCTCAATTGTGCATTAAAAATTACACCTGTTGAAAAAATGAGATGAACCATGAAACCTATCTATCTGATAATGTCTATGAACATGCAGAATTTCAGTCCAATCCATCGTAGGTTGTTCGAGCACATTGAAAAGTGGCAGAAATTAATACATTGAGCCTTTTTCTTTAGTTTTTGAGTAGATATGTTCTGTCAAATATTGGTGAAAGTTCTGAATTCAAAAGTGATTAAGACTTTTATAAATTATAATGATGATGATGATGATAGTAATGATTCCAACTCATGGCAACCCTTCTATGGGTGCTCTAAGACAATATAGTTTCCTCAAGGTTATGCTGGCTGGCTCTTCTCCAACAAGGCACAGTGGGGAATCAAACTCCAGCCCCCAGTGCACCACATCAGTGAACTACCCAGGACTTCAGTTCCCCTCAGGGGAAATGTGAATTGTAGGTTCAGGAAACCTCTAGGAGTGGCAATTTATCTTTTAAATGTTGGAGGGATTTGGAATTTTGTTGTTACCTTTTTATGAAAAGCAAAACATGGTGAGAAAAAAAATATACTTTTTCTCCCGGATCCCCACCCCTGGCAGGACCGGGCTGTGGAGACAGATCTCCCGCCCCCACCCCTGCATGCACTTCCCCCCCCCACGCCCACACGAACGGGTGGCCTGCACACTCACGAACGCCCACTAACCACCCGTGAGTGCAGGGGAGCCCCAGCCCCCCCGGACAAGGACCTGACCTCCCCAACTGGTTCAGAAAAGGTTGGGGACCACTGCCACAGAGCACTGAAAAGC